>NC_091165.1:48273308-48405808 GCF_040958095.1 Procambarus clarkii | reverse complement strand
TTCCCTATCATACCTGGTTTTAAAATTATGAATAGTATTTGCTTCCACAACCTGTTCCTGAAGTGCATTCCATTTTCCCACTACTCTCACGCTAAAAGAAAACTTCCTAACATCTCTGTGACTCATCTGAGTTTCAAGCTTCCATCCATGTCCCCTCGTTCTGTTACTATTCCGTGTAAACATTTCGTCTATATCCACTCTGTCAATCCCCCTGAGTATTTTATACGTTCCTATCACCAATCCCTTCTTTTTTCTAGTGTCGTAAGGCACAGTTCCCTCAGGCGCTCCTCATACCCCATCCTTCGTAGCTCTGGGAATAGTCTCGTTGCAAACCTCTGAACCTTTTCCAGTTTCATTATATGCTTCTTCAGATGGGGACTCCATGATGAGGCAGCATACTCTAAGACTGGCCTTGCGTAGGCAGTGTAAAGCGCCCTAAATGCCTCTTTACTTAGGTTTCTGAATGATGTTCTAACTTTTGCTAGTGTAGAGTACGCTGCTGTCGTTATCCAATTTATATGTGCCTCAGGAGTTAGATTAGGTGTCACATCCTCTCCCAGGTCTCTTTCTCGAATCGTTACAGGTAGGCTGTTCCCCTTTATTGTGTACTGTCCCTTTGGTCTCCAATCACCTGATCCCATTTCCATAACTTTACATTTACTGGTGTTAAACTCCAGTAGCCATTTCCCTGACCATCTCTGCAACCTGTTTAAGTCCTCTTGGAGGATCCTACAATCCTCGTCTGTCACAACTCTTCTCATTAATTTTGCGTCATCCGCAAACATTGACATGTATGATTCCACTCCTCTAAACATATCAATTACGTAAATTAGGAAGGGAATTGGTCCCAGCACCGTTCCTTGGGGTACTCCACTTGTTACTGTTTGCCAGTCCGACTTCTCGCCCCTTATAATTACCTTCTGGCTCCTTCCTGTTAGGTAGTTCTTCACCCATGCTAGAGCCTTTCTGCTTACTCCTGTCTGCCTCTCAAGTTTGTATAGCAGTCTCATGTGCGGTACTGTATCAAAGGCCTTTTGGCAGTCAAGAAATATGTAGTCTGCCCAGCTTTCTCTGTCCTGCCTTATCCTTGTTACTTTATCATAGAATTCTAAAGGGTTGGTTAGGCAAGATTTCCCTGTCCAGAACCCATGTTGGTGCTTGTTTACAAACCCAATGCTCTCCTGGTGCTCAACAAGTCTTAGCCTAATTATTCTTTCTAGTATTTTGCAGGGGATGCTTGTCAGTGATACGGGTCTGTAGTCAAGTGCCTCCTCCCTATCACCTTTCTTGAAAATCGGTACGACATTTGCCTCCTTCCAGCAACTGCACAATTCTCCCGACATAAGTGACTCATTAAAGATCATTGCTAGAGGCACGCTGAGAGCCTGCACTGCCTCTTTAAGTATCCACGGTGATACTTTGTCTGGTCCAACAGCTTTATTTGCATCCAGTGTTGTCAACTGTTTCATTATCTCCTCTGCTGTCACCTCTATATCTGAGTCTTTCATCTAGGGTACTCGCTTCTAACAATGGGAGCTGCTCTGGCTCGGTTATGAGCACTCCATGGAAACTTGCATTCAGTACCTCGCAGATTTCCTTGTCGCTTTCTGTATATGTCCCTTCTGTTTTCATCAGTCTTGTCACTTGGTCATTTACCGACATCTTCCTTCTTATATGGCTATGTAGTAATTTAGGTTGCTTTTTCGCTTTGATCGCAATATCATTCTCATAATTTCTTTTCGACACTCGTCTTATGTTAATGTAATCATTCTGTTACACAGTTGTCCTCTGTCCTTTGTCTTCTGTACTTCCTCCACTCCCTCCTGCTTTTCACCTTTGCTTCCTGACACTGTCTATTAAACCATGGGTTATTATATTCCCTCCTGCTTTTTTCCTTTACTGTTGGAGTAAATCTCTCTTCAGCCTCCTTGCATTTCCATATGACTTGATTCATCATACCTTGCACTGTTTTTCCTCTAAGTTCTTCCTCCCACTGCACTTCTCCTAGGTAGTCCCTTATTCTTCTGTAGTCCCCTTTTCTGTAATAAAAGTCTCCTTTCCAGGACCTCTTGTCCTTTGGTCACAATTTTAAGCTCCATCATGTAGTCAAAGACTTGACACAATGGTCACTGGCTCCTAGTGGTATTTCATGTTCCAACTGCTCGATGTCTTCTACATTCTGGGTGAAAATGAGATCAAATAGGCTTGGCGTATCCCCTCTTTCCCTAGTATCTTCCTTCACATGCTGTGTTAGGAAATTCCTGTCAATAACGTCTACCAGCTTCGCTCCCAAGGTCTCCTCCCCGCCATGGGGATTCCTCGTTTCCCAATCTATCTCTCCATGATTTAGGTCCCCCATGAGCAGCAGCTTTGTTCTCATTCTATGCGCTATTGTTGCTGCCCTCTGCAGTTCATCTACACATGCCTTGTTGCTGTCCTCGTACTCCTGCCTGGGCCTTCTACTGTTTGGTGGGATATTGTAGAGTATCAAGATTACAATCTTCTTCTTATCCACTGTCAGAGTTCCATGTATGAAGCTCGTGCTTTCATTGGTACCCGGATTTTCCAGTTCATCAAACTTCCATTTCCGCTTTATTAGGAGTGCCACTCCTCCTCCCTGTCTCTGTGTCCTTTCTTTTCTTATCACCTGGTACCCCTCTAGAAAGATTGCATCCGAGATCATGCCATTTATTTTAGTTTCCACTATTGCCACTATGTGTGGGTCTGCCTCACTAACTCTTTTATCTCTTCTGCTTTTTTGGCTACCCCATCAGCATTGGTGTACCAAATCTTGAGAATCTTCTTGGAAACTCTGGTGTTAGTTCCCCCTTTCACCAGGGGTCTGGAGGGGACAAGGGGGGGTGTCTGGGGGGTGAGTGGGGGCTGTGGGGGTGACTGGGGGGTGCTAGGAAGGTGCCTGGGAGTGCCTGGTAGGCGAATTGGGTCAGGGCATCTAGGGGGGTTGGAAGGGCATAATGGGCCTGAAAGTTAGGGTCTGAATAGCATAGGGGGGTTGAGAAATAGTGAGACTGAGTCAGATAGAGGTTCAGAGGTTGGGGGGGGGAGAGGGATATTGAGGGCTGAGAGGAGAATGGAGCATGGGTGCTGGGAGTGGAAGAGAGGGTGTATTAGGGGCAAATCGGGGGTAGGTGGGGATTTTGGGTTAGAAGAAGGGAAGGGGGATGTGGGAACAGACCTGTGAGATTTATATTTATTTAATTTATATGAATTTATATAGAATTTATATTTACGTTAGTTTATATATTTTGATAGCAATTTGTACGATGTTAAGTGGACTATATTTCTGCAATAATCTCACAAATCGATCCACTACACATTAGGGGGGGGGTTATATTGAATTTATATATATGCAGCCAATCCAGCTACAGTATTAACTACACACACTGAAGAGGTTCCTTATCTTATTTGTACAGCAGGCCTTAGTCCACCAGGTATAACTAGGATGTAGATACCAAATTTTCCTCGTGTGAGGTAGCTTCCATCACCCTGGTAAGTGATACACAAACCATGCTTCCTCGTCTTGACCTGTCAAAAGGGTGCTACCTATGAAGCCACAATCCTAATATATGACAGCTATATCAGAGAAAACACTGTACATTGAACCATAAAGACCAAGGCTTAATTACCTTTAGTATGACCCCCCTCTCCGCTCAGCTCGTTGTCGCCGTGTGGGGGTTTAGTGGGCGGCTGCTGGAGTGTGATGCTCCTTGGGACAGTCCTCTGTCCTTTTCTAGCCTTGTGCTCCTGCTGCCGTCCTCTCCAATTCTGCTGGACATCTTTTCCTTTTCTTTGTTTCGTTTTTCTCCCCCCTCTTCTCCTATCTGCTTGCCGTTTCCTGCCGACCTTTTGCTCGTTCAGGTTCTTCCCTTGAACTTCTTCTGTTTTGACGCCCTGGTGCTTGAGGAGGCATACGCTTGCACCCGTAGAACTGTAGTACCCGACGTCGAGAGCGAGAGGAACCTTTTATTGTCAATCCCCCTTTCGTCACTGAACCCGATCTCGACGGACTGTCGGTTTCTTAAGGTGGCGTTTGTGGGGCGTATACTCACGACGCACCCCTAGGAGGCCCCGGCAAGATCGGCGATAGCTTCTTGTTGGGTGTCCTGCCTCTAATTGTGGCTCCATGGTGGGTGTGGGGGCACATTCGTGAATGAATTCTTTTCGTAATGATGATAACCCCTGTTTCGGCTGCTTCTGGTTTACCTTCTCAGGCTCGTAGGGTGGGCGACCAAGCCCCCGAGTCGGTCCGTATTGGAAGACCGGGCTCTGTAGCCTCCGCTGCATTGGGCCCCGACCTTGCTCCTCCTTTGGCCTCTGACTCCTTCCCCTGGCTCCCCTCCCTCCTCTGTGGTTGGGTCGAGCCCCAAGCCCCCAGTGGTGACTACCTCGTCCCCTGGCGCGGCTCCTTCTCTAGTTGTAACTACTGCGCCTTTTAACCCCTCTCTCTCTGGGGGTTCTCACCGCCGTCCTCGTCACGGCCGCCCTCGCTCGATTCCTTCCAGTTCTGCTACCTATCAAGCCTTGTTTGGTCCCGCTTCGTGGGCCAAATATTTTGATCTCCTCCCTCTTGATTCTGCGCCTCCTGACGATTTCTCCCTCCATCGACATCTCGTTGATTCCGTGGATGCCTCCATTACTTTCAACCCCACTCGTCTCGGTACACGTGTCGTTGCTGCTCCTCCTCAGGATGCAGTTTCCTGCTTGGCTGCCTTATCCTGCCTTGGCGAGACCCCTGTTAGCGTCTCAAAGAACGCTCAGTTAAACGTCAGTGTTGGCACTATTCTCCTTCCACCCCCATGTTGCGGCCGGTGTTCAGGAACTGCGAGACTCCCACGACGATATTCGACATATCCTTGCTGCCCAGGGCCATTCTATTCTCCAGGTGGACACGTTTACTCGTCCCCCTTGTGGTAGTCGCCGTCAACCCCTCCGGGTTGTGATGATTACCTTTGATGGTAGGACCCTTCCACCCTCTGTCATTCTTGCTGGTGCCAGGTGCCCTGTCCAGGAGTACATTCCTTCTCCTCGGCTCTGCAACAAGTGCTGGAGGTTTGGGCATGGTGCCCTCCACTGCTCCGGGACTGTCTCTCTCTGTCCTATGTGTGGTGGCGAAGGTCACTCTAAGTCGGAGTGCACTTCTCCCCAGGCTCGTTGCCTCAACTGCGGTGAGGCCCATCCTACCTTCTCCCGTGCGTGTGTCCATTACAAGCTTGAGGCAGCCGTTCTCAACTTGAAGCACCGGGAGCGTTTACCTTTTCCTGAGGCGAGACGCCAGGTTCGCCGGCTCCCGCCTTATGCTAATATCTCTTATGCTCACGTGTTGCGCTCTTCCTCTCCTCGTCCTTCCCGCCTTCCTCAGACTCACAACCGTTTCCGGGCCTTGGACCCTGATGCGCCCACTGCCCCCTCCTCTGTTCCTTTGGGTTCTCTCCCGAAGGATCCTCCTCCTGGTCCTCTGTCTGGGGTTCCCCTTCCTTCTACCCAGTCTGTCGTGTCTTCTGTGTCTTCTTCCTCGTCCCCCTCCGATCCTCCTTCCCATCCTCTTCCTCCATCTATTGGCTCTCCCCACCGCCTGTCGGTGCGGGCGGATGTCCATCGCTCTCCTAACGGCCGTCGTGTGTGCTCTCGTTCGGCTTCTCCTGTTGAGACACTGGAATCCGTTGCCTGGTACGTAGTTGCTGGGACACCGGTCTCTTTAAGTCAGAAGCGTAAGCCTGGCTCCTCTCCTTCCTCTTCTCCAGCGAGTAAGAAGGCTTCGCTTTCTTCCTCAGCTCCTACTTCTGGCTCTGTTGCTCCTTCCCCTCCCGTTTCAGTGATTGCGCCCCCTGTTCCTGCTATGGAGGTTTCTTTGGCCCCTGCTTCCCTTTCGGTTGCTGCTCTTGCTAGGGTGCGCTTCCCTCTTTCTACTCCCCCTCTTCCTGCTGCTGTCCTTGACTGCTCCTCTCCATTGTCTCCTTGTCCTCCTCCTCCTCCGGACCCCGCCCGCCCACCTCTGGTCTGTTCTCCCGTTTCCTTCCCTCCGTCTTTGCTCAGTTTACCCATGCCCCCTAACCCTGACTTTGCTGACCCTGATCCCGACCCTGATATTCTTTAACGTGCTCTGTTGCTCTTTTGCCTTTGTTTCTTCCTTGTTCTCTGTTTTTGTCCTTTCTCTTCTCGTCGTTGTCCATTCTTCAATGGAACGTTCGAGGTTATTACGCCAATTTCCTCGAACTCCAACTTCTGATTTCGCGGTTTTCGCCCCTTTGTGTCTGCCTCCAGGAGCCAATGCTTGGTGCTCGTCCTGGTCGTTTTCGTGGCTATTCCTTTCTCTCCCCCCCCCCCAGCCATTGCTGGGGCTTCTAATTCTTCTGCTCTCTTGATTCGTGCTGATGTTCCCTTTGTTCCTTTACTTTTTACTTCGCCTCTCCATTGTTCTGCTGCTCGTATCTTTGTGGGGAAATGGTACACAGTTTGTTCCATTTATTTCTCCCCCGAGTGTCCCGCTCTCTCTTCCTGATTTGAAACACCACCTAGACTCCTTGCCGGAGCCTGTGCTCCTGCTGGGTGACTTCAATTGTCGTCATTCTCTTTGGGGTGACGTTCTGACGAATACCCGGGGTCGCCTCCTTGAGCCGTTTCTCCTCTCTTCTTCCCTGTCTCTTCTGAATTCTGGTGAGCCCACTCATTTGGACTCTCGGACTCGCACCCTTTCTTGTCTTGATCTTTCTCTCTGCTCTTCTTCTCTTTACTTAGATTTCACGTGGCAGGTTCTTGATGACCTCCATGGAAGTGATCATTTCCCCATCCTTGTTTCCTTTTTCTCTTTTCGTCCTTCCCTCTCTTTCCCTAGGTGGCAGTTTGCTAAGGCAGACTGCACCCTATTTACCCTCAGTGCTGCTCTCTCTGACCTCTCCTTTCTGCCTCTCTCTCGCGCTCTCCTCCTTTTTCATGACAGTCTTCAACGCTGCCCTCCGCTCTATCCCTCACTCTTCCTCTCGGGGTCCACGGAAGTGCGTTCCCTGGTGGAATGCGGACTGTGCTCGGGCTGTCCGCTGTAAGCGTGCAGCCTGGAAGAGGCACCGCCGTAGGCAGACGACCGATTCTTTTCTTTTCTTTCGGAAAGCGAGTGCGGTGGCCCGTAGGGCCATCCGTACGGCTAAACGTGAATGTTGGGCATCTTATGTCTCAACAATTACGTCCGAAACCCCTCTGGCCCAGATCTGGAAGCGTATCCGCAAGATAGCGGGTAAGTTCGTTCCCGATGTTTCACCGGTCCTTCACCTCCGTGATACTCTTGTGGCGGACCCGTTGCAGGTCGCTTCCGAACTGGGTTCCCACTTTTCTTCTGTTAGCTCTGGTCTTCATCTTCCCCAATCTTTCCTTCTTCGTAAACCTGTCCTTGAGTCTCGTTCTTTAGATTTCTGCACTCATCATCAGCTTCCCTATAATGATCCCTTCTCTGTCTCTCTGAACTTCGTTCTGCCCTGGCCCTCTGCGGTTCTACGGCGGCGGGCTCCGATGGTATTCATTATGAGATGCTTCGCCATCTCCCTCCGAGCACGTCTCAGTATTTACTGAGTCTGTATAATCGGATCTGGGAGTCGTCGTCAGTCCCTGAGGACTGGCTCGATGCCATTGTCCTCCCTGTTCGCAAACCGGGGTCTCTGGGTACTTCCCCTAAGGACTTTCGCCCTATTGCTCTCACAAGTTGTGTCTGCAAACTCTTTGAACGTATGGTTAACGTTCGTCTGATGTGGTTCCTGGAACACCGTCACCTCCTCTCCCCTTCTCAATTTGGTTTCCGCAAGTGCCGCAGCACGACAGATGTCCTGGTGAACTTGGAGGTCTATATTTGTACTGCTTTTGCTGCGAAGACCTCCGTTGTTGCCGTCCTTTTTGACCTGGAAAAGGCTTACGACACCACTTGGCGTTATCATATCCTATCTCAACTTCATTCTTTTGGCCTTCGTGGTCATCTCCCTCTCTTTCTCCGCAGCTTCCTCTCTCGTTGTTCCTTTCGGGTGCGCCTTGGTAACGCTCTCTCTCCCTCTTTTCAGCAATACAAATGTGTGCCCCAGGGTAGTGTTCTGAGCACTACTCTTTTTCTGGTTGCCCTCAATGGTCTTCTTTCCTCTCTTCCTTCTGGTGTCTTCTCCGCTCTCTATGTCGATGATCTTACCCTTTGTTGTCAGGGTGATGATTCGCCTCTCCTTCAACGCCGGCTTCAACTTACAATTGATGCCGTGTCGTCTTGGGCTACAGATCATGGCTTCAAGTTCTCTACTTCTAAGACTTGTGCCATGACTTTTACGCGGAAACGGGTTGATCTTCGTCCCTCTTTGTCACTTTATGGTCATCCCCTTGAATACAAAGATTCCGCGAAGCTTTTGGGGTTATTCCTTGACACTCGTTTGTCTTGGTCTCCCCATATCTCTTACCTCCGTGTTGAGTGCTCTAAGGCCCTTACCCTCCTTCGGGTCTTGTCCCATACTTCTTGGGGGGCAGAGAGGCGCGCACTCCTTGCTTTACATTCCTCTCTCGTCCTGTCTAAGCTCGATTATGGTTGCCCTGCTTACTCGTCTGCTTCTCCTTCTACTCTTCGCCGTCTTGATGCTTTGCACCATACTGGGTTGCGCCTCAGTTCTGGTGCCTTTCGTTCGACTCCCATCCTTAGCTTGTATGTTGACACTGGCTTCCTGTCTCTCCAGGACCGCCGTGATCGCTACTGTCTTCGCTATCTTGCACGGTCCTTGCAACATCCTTCCTCTCGCCTCTGTCGTGCTTTAACTTTTACCCCTCCTGCGGTTCCTGTTCCTCTTCACCACCTCCCTCTTTCTGTCCGGTTATCTCGCCTACAGGATTCTCTTTCCGTTCGCATTTCTGATGTTTCTCCTCGTGTTGTTCCTTCTTTGCCCCCGTGGAGGGTCCCTCTTCCGCAGTTTTGTACATCCTTGACCCGTATCACTAAAGCTTTTACCCCTCCTACGGTTCTAAAACGCCTTTTCCTCGAGCACTTTTCTTCTCACTCCCGCTCCGTTTCTGTCTTCACCGATGGGTCTAAGTCAGCGGACGGTGTTTACTAATCTGTTGTTTTTCCTGATCGCACTTATGTGTCGCTTGCCTCCGGAGACTAGCATCTTTACAGCGGAACTTTATGCTATTCTCTATGCTCTTCGTCTCCTGCTTTCTCGTTGTCAGTCTTCCTTTGTA
This sequence comes from Procambarus clarkii, assembly GCF_040958095.1. NCBI lineage: Eukaryota > Metazoa > Arthropoda > Malacostraca > Decapoda > Cambaridae > Procambarus > Procambarus clarkii. The sequence goes on along the minus strand of NC_091165.1, from coordinate 48,396,595 downwards.
GTTGTTGTTGACTCTCGTAGTGCCCTCATGGCTCTCCGGTCCTTTAATCCGGTTCATCCAGTAGTTGTCGAGATCCAGCATTGGCTGTTTCTCGTTCACAGTAAATTTAAGTCGGTTGAGTTTTGTTGGGTTCCCAGCCATATTGGTGTGTCTTTAAATGAGCGTGCGGATGCTGCCACAAGGAAGCTGTCCGCTCTTGTCCCATCTCTCGTAAAGGCATTCCGTGTTCCGACTTTTACCCGGTTATCCATTCCTCAGTCCTTACCCGTTAGCAGGCTTCTTGGTTGTCTGTTACTGGTAACAAGCTATGTACTCTTAAATGTTGTGTTTCCTCGTGGCCGTCCTCCTTCCACCGTAACCGGCAGTGGGAAACAGCTCTGGCGAGGTTGCGTATTGGCCATACTCGCTTAACCCATGGTCACTTGATGGAGCGCCGCCCTGCTCCTTATTGTCCTAGTTGCATTGTCCCTCTTACGGTCGTGCATATCCTTCTTGAATGTCCTGACTTCCAGGACGAGCGTGTGTCTTGCTTTCCGACCGCCCCTCGCGGTCACCTGTCCCTCGATAGAATTCTTGGTGACTCGGATACTTTTGATATCGTTCGCCTTATGCGTTTTTGTTCTCGTATTGGCATCCTTGGTGATATTTAGCGCCCTCTGATTATTTTGCGTATTTGATGGTGCTACATAGCCTTCCCGGTTTGGTGCCATCTTTTGATAATTACTTACTTACTTACCTTTAGTATGAGGTGATTTCATATTCTAACCGGCACACCCTATCTACTGACATTAATGGCCATAAATGATTAGATAAATGGGTTTCGGCAGAACACTTGGCTTGTTTATTGTTGACTGCATGTTGATGATGGTAGACCACTACTCTGATCTCCACTACACTTCGCCAAGAGATATGATAGGAGCCGAATTTGCTATCTGCACCTTTGTGGTCTTAATAACAATGGCTGACCACTCCCTCCTCACTGACGCTACTGGCCTACATTGTCCAGATGACAGTAAGTGGTAGAAGGGTCACATTTACTCTATTTTAATTCTGATAATTAAGTTAATTTATGAGATGTTTTTATGATGGTAAAGTCCAAAGACTAATGTATTTAAGAATAATTCCCAGCAGAATAGCTGGTGAATTTATAATAGTATGTGGTAATGATATCCCGTTTTCTATAGATGAAAAATTCCACTACAAGTTACATTTTCTATAGGTTAACTTGTTTATACAATGCAGCAATATTATCTGTCTGTATGATATTATTCAATCGTGTCGAATTTTCCGACATAATTCCCTGGGGGCTGCTCACGGGTCGCAGTCCTATTTGGAACAGATGAACACCTATACTCCTCCTTCGAATTATTAGATTAATTTGATGTTAGTAGTTAGAAATCACACACTTGTGCGTCTGTTCATACAGGACGGATGTCCCGTACTAGAGTTACAGGGGTTAGAAGTCTAATGCTATTTAATTTCCTTGTTAACTCTTGAAAGGCTAAAATTCAAGCCTAATTACATACCATTTAACCAAGAAGAGTGAATGTGATCAAGTACTACAGTCAAGTATGATTCAGGGACTGCAGTGAGATCTGTGATATTAGATATAACTTGAAGTTTGTTCAGGTAACTGGTCACTGATATATAAACACCGAGGCCCATGGAATACATCCTGATTACATAATAAATGTATCAAATCAATCGTCAGATTTATTGGAGTTTAATTTAGTTAATTGATTCAGAGGATTGAAAAGCCCATCATTAAAGTAAAGAATGGTTCTGAGACTGCAGTGGGTTCAGTGACATTGGTTGCAGTGACTTGTAGCTGGTTTAGGCTACTGTTCACTGATTTGCCACTGAAGCCTCATGAACTCATCTTCATCTTTAAATGATATTAACATCAACCTCTGTTACTATAGTCAGCTGTAATCTCCTTAGTATAATGCTACTGGAGAAATATAATCAGCGGACAAATTGATTTCTCTGGTATTGTTTATCTGCAGCCATAGGTCTCCTCAGGCTTGATACTGGGCCTGAGAGTAATTTACCTCATGCAGAATTTAACATGGTTATGCCCTGATATTTAGTAGGGCTACCGATGAATCAATGGCAATAGTCTGCCCCTACAAGGAGACCGAAGTCGGTGAAGTGATCAGACTTAATATTATCGGCCATTTTTATTCCTCTATTTCTCAGGAATTTGGCTGTTGCTCTCAGACCTTGAACTTGTAGGTCTACTGATATTTTGTCCACCACAATGGCTTGTACTCGACAGACGTACCTGCCTAAACGTACTGATGGTTGTACCACCTGGTAGACATGAGGTCCTGCATCTGTTACAAACCCTAAGATGTTGAATGACGTCTGGGCTACAGGCCTTAATTGTAGTTCATCTGACAACTTTTTAGTGACATGTTCTCTGGGACCCTTGGTCAAACAACCCACGGGTATGGACCTTGGCCTTCTTATTCAGGATGGCAATTTGTGCAGTAGGCAAAGTTGTATTACCTTTAGACTTTGCCGATTGGACACTCTTTGTTGGTTGCACCTTGCAGTACTGTACTGTGGTGGGAATGCTATCTTCCACCTTGGTTCTTGAATACGTTAATTTCGTATATTTGCACAGTGCTGCATGGTGCCTACCTCTTCTACACCTGTTGCAGGTGTTGAATTGGGTATCACAAGAGTCTATGTTGTGTGACTTGAGACACCTTGCAAATCTCCCTAATTCCTGGAGTCGCATAATAAGAGTGTCTCTGTCTGGATAATTAGCACAACAGTATGTTGAATGTTTCTTTTTGCAAGTTACCTGTTTGGGTGAACTAGTAACAGTAGGCTTGGAGGATGCTGCTGCATTGTCAGATTTTCTGCAACTTGATGTTAGAGTAATTGGTTGATGTTTATTTGGGGTAGTTGTTTTACCCTTTAATTGACTCTTATTTTCTATTTCTGAAGGCTTGCAAGAGGCTTTAAGTTCCTCATTTGCACGTCGTTTGTTTATGATGGAATGCAAACCTCCAGTGATGTCCTGTACTCTCAGGATGGTGTTATGTTCTTGTGCGTATAATTCATCTAGTATATTGCTGGACAATTTTCGTTGAAGGACTACTTTGGTCATCCATTCACTAGTAGTTATATCAACCTTAAGACTGAATATTCTTAATAGTGACTCAAACTCCATGCTGAAGGATTGTAATGAGTGAGCAGTCTGATCAGGTTGAGGTAAGTCCAGCAATTGTAGTACTAGATGCATGACAGTTTTATCATTGCCAGCATTATTCCTAGGAGGCTGGACTGGGAAATTAGTGGTCGCTATTTTCATTTACATTTTCTACTACTGGTTCAGCTTCACCTCTAATTTCAGTTTGGAGGCATGTTAACTTAGTAGCCTCGGGTATTGGGTTTTCAGAATCCACAGACACAGTGGATAAATTGTTTGAGAACTGTTTAATTTCTGGTGGTATAATATTGGGTGAAGCTTTATCCTCGTTGATTAAAGGATCTAATCTGGCTTTACATTTATTCTGAAAAAGATCCATAACATTATCTACTTTATTTGATGTACTTGCTAATTGTTCTGATTCAATTATCCTGTGTAAATGCTCCAACCTGGCTTGAGTTTCTTCTTCATATTGTGCTAGGTCAGACAGGAATGGTTCCACATCTTCAACTACTACGTCGTCGTGGACTTGATTTTGGTAAGATTTCCTATTTGATTTAAATATATGCAATTGGGTTTGAATCTGTAATAGTGGTATTTTCAACCGACGATAATTAATTACAGGCTCATATAACAACTGTTCATATTGGTCGAGATCTCTTGTCAGTTGACGTTTACTTGCGACTAAAGCACGCTTTGCTTTCTGTGGATTAGTCATGGTGACTTGTTAATTGGGCACCACTGGCTCATAAATTGTGAGCAAGTACTGGTGGTAGCCTAGGGTAAAATTCTGCACTCGCTAGGCTATATCCTACCTCTACTAGAGGTTAGCACTTAAAATTAATACACATTATATATATACAATCATACACACTAATGATTTGAGTGATAAACCAGTGTCACTGGAAGTACCTTTAGGTTGGCTCTTCTATATCTGTCGGAAAATCCGACACCATTTAATATATCATACAGATAATTGCTGTTGTATAAGCAAGTTACCCATAGAAAACGTAACTTGTAGTGGAATTACCGTCTATAGAAAACGGGATATCATCACCACATACTATTATAATTCACCAGCTATTCTGCTGGGAATTGTTCTTAAATACATTAGTCTTTGGACTTTACCATCATAAAAACATCTTATATAAATTAACTTAATTATCAATATTAAAGTAGAGTAAATGTGACCCTTCTATCACGTTCTGAAATCTGGACAATGTAAGCCAGGCGTCAGAGTGGGGAAGGAGGGCAGTTGTTGTTTTATTGAGACCAGAGGCTCACACGGGAGCAAATTCGGCTCCTGTTAAATTTACTTGGACGTAGTGTTATGGAACCCAAAGGTGTACCATTGTCAACACGCTGTCTACAAATACAAGTTAAGTGTCTATCCGAAACCCGTTTATCATTCATTTATGGCCATTAATGTCAGGATATAGGGTTAGCCGGTTAGAACGCGAAATCGCCTCATACTAAAGGTAATTAAGCCAGGTCTTTAATGTTCCATGTACTGTATAGTGTTTTCTCTGATATAGCTTGTCATATATAGGATTCTGGCTTCACAGCTAGCGCACTTTTGACAGGTCAAGACGAGGATGCAAGATTATGTGCACCAGTTACTGGGTGATAGAAGCTACCTCAAAGAGGATAATTTGGTGTCTACACTCTAGTTATACCTGGTGGACTAACCTGCTGTACTATAAGAGAAGGAACCTCATCAATGTATGTAGCTATTACTGTAATTTGATTGGCTGCATATGTGTAATATAAACCCCCCCTAATGTGTAGAGGATCGATTTGTGAGATTATGAGATTATTGCAGAAATACAGTCCACTTAACATTATACAAATTGCTATCGAAGTATATAAATTAACGTAAATATAAATTCATATAAATTAAATAAATATAAATCTCACAGGTCGGTCCCCACATTATTTGGACCTTCAGAACCGGATTATTTGGTCATCTTCGAACCGGATGACGGATTATTTGATCCTTTGAACCACATTTGGTCATCTTAGTACCGGATGAACCAGTTAACCAAACCAGTGGATTCATTAAATATACTAGTGCAGTGTTATTTAAACAAAGGCCAGCCAGTCAAAGACGGAAGCGTAGCCTCGAGGGAGCTCAGGAGCCTCCCTCAGCCGAGTTCAGCCTTAGTCAGCGGTTTCATGCACACCCACAGATATTTGGTGGCGTGTTATTTCGTGAAATGACAGCGCTAATATAGAATCCAGCCAAATTAGTGACTGTGTCTTCGCGAGATTGTTCACGGATTTCGTGGTGTTACATTTCGCGAGAGATTATCTACGAATTTTGTGGAGTTTATTTCGCGAGGTCACTAATAACATTTAATACTTCTAGATAATATTAGAAGTTTCATAGAGGCTAATTAAGAGGCTATTATCAATAATTGTGTATATTATTTCTCCAAAATAGAGAATCATTTAATATATACTGCACTAGTGTTCTCAATATAATATTTACTAATTGCCAACCCACAACAGGGTAGGATATGACTAGTTGAACTATTATCGTTCATCCTAGTCCCATTATTACAATAGTCAGTTGTACTATATTGAATAACCTAACACCATTAATGAATGGTCCAGACCCTATTTTGGGTGTAATTTTTATCAACTCGAGTTGAGTTGTGTATATATAATAATTTACTTATGATCATTACACCTTTGAGTGATTAATTAGTGTCTCTACCATCCTAGGGTGATATAGAAGAGCTAACCTAAAGGTACTTCCAGTGACACTGGTTTATCACTCAAATCATTAGTGTGTATGATTGTATATATATAATGTGTATTAATTTTAAGTGCTAACCTCTAGTAGAGGTAGGATTATTGCCTAGTGAGTGCAGAATTTACCCTAGGCTACCATTAGTACTTGCTCACAATTTATGAGCCAGTGGTGCCCAATTAACAAGTCACCATGACTAATCCACAGAAAGCAAAGCGTGCTTTAATATCAAGCAAACGCCAACTAACAAGAGATCTCAACCAATATGAACAGTTGTTATATGAGCCTGTAATTAATTATCGTCGGTTGAAAATACCACTGTTGCAGATTCAAACCCAATTGCATATATTGAAAGCAAATAGGAAATCTTACCAAAATCAGGTCCACGACGACGACGACATAGTAGTTGAAGATGTGGAACCATTCCTGTCTGACCTAGCACAATATGAAGAAGAAACTCAAGGCAGGTTGGAACATTTACACAGGATAATTGAATCAGAACAAATAGCAAGTACATCAAATAAAGTAGATAATGTTATGGATGATCTGGATCCTTTTGAGAATAAATGTAAAGCCAGATTAGATCCTTTAATCAACAAGGATAAAGCTTCACCCAGTAAAGCTTCACCCACTACAGCTTCACCCAATAATATACCACCAGAAATTAAGCAGTTTTCAGACAATTTATCCACAGTCTCTGTGGTTTCTGAAAACCCAATACCTGAAGCTACTAAGTTAACATGCCTCCAAACTAGAGGTGAAGCTGAACCAGTAGTAGAAAATGTAAATGAAAATAGCGACAGCACTAATTTCCCAGTCCAGCCTCCTAGGAATAATGCTGGCAATGAGAAAACTGTCATACATCTAGTACTACAATTGCTGGATTTACCTCAACCTGATCAGACTGCTGACTCATTACAATCCTTCAGCATGGAGTTTGAGTCACTACTAAGAATATTCAGTCTTAAGGTTGATATAACTACTAGTGAATGGATGACCAAAGTAGTCCTTCAACGAAAATTGTCCAGCGATATACTAGATGAATTATATGCACATCAACATAACACCATCCTGACAGTACAGGACATCACTGAAGGTTTACATTCCATCATAAACAAACGACGAGCAAATGAGGAAGTTAAAGCCTCTTGCAAGCCTTCAGAAATAGAAAATAATAGTCAATTAAAGGGTAAAACAACCACCCCAAATAAACATCAACCAATTACTCAAACATCAAGTTGCAGAAAATCTGACAATGCAGCAGCATCCTCCAAGCCTACTGTTACTAGTTCACCCAAACTGGTAACTTCCAAACGTGCAGTAGGCTGGGGGACATGTATGTTCTGCAAAAAGAAACATTCAACATACCGTTGTGCTAATTATCCAACCAGAGACACTCGTATTGAGCGACTCCAGGAATTAGGGAGATGTTCGAGGTGTCTCAAGTCACACAACATAGACTATTGTGATACCCAATTCAACACCTGTAACAGGTGTAGAAGAGGTAGGCACCATGCAGCACTGTGCAAATATACGAAATTAACGTATTCAAGACCCAAGGTGGAAGATAGCATTCCCACCACAGTACAGTACTGCAAGGTGCAACAAACAAAGAGTGTCCAATCGGCAAAGTCTAAAGGTAATACGACTTTGCCTACTGCCCAAATTACCATCCTGAATAAGAGGTCCAAGGTCCATACCCGTGGGTTGTTTGACCAAGGATCCCAGAGAACATATATCACTAAAAAGTTGGCAGATGAATTACAATTAAGGCCTGTAGCCCAGATGTCATTCAACATCTCAGGGTTTGTAACAGATGCAGGACCTCAAGTCTACCAGGTGGTACAACCATCAGTACGCTTAGGCAGGTACGTCTGTCGAGTACAAGCCATTGTGGTGGACAAAATACCAGTAGACCTACAAGTTCAAGGTCTGAGAGCAACAGCCAAATTCCTGAGAAATAGAGGAATAAAATTGGCAGATAATATTAAGTCTGATCACCTCACTGACTTCGGTCTCCTTGTTGGGACAGACTATTGCCATCGATTCATCGGTAGCCCTACTAAATATCAGGGTATAACCATGTTAAACTCTACAGGAGGTAAATTACTCTCAGGCCCAGTATCAAGCCTGAGGAGACCTATGCCTGCAGATAAACAATACCAATAGAATCTGAATTTGTCAGCTGATTATATTTCTCCAGTAGCATTATACTAAGGAGATTACAGCTGACTATAGTAACAGAGGTTGATGTTAGTATCATCATTTAAAGCTGAAGATGAGTTCATGAGGCCTCAGTGGCAAATCAGTGAACAGTAGCTTAAACAGCTACAAGTCACTGCGACCAATGTCACTGAACCCACTGCAGTCTCAGAACCATACTTTACTTTAATGATGAGCTATTCAATCTTCTGAATCAATTAACTAAATTAAAACCCCAATAAATCTGATGACTGATTTGATACATTTATTATTTAATCAAGATGTATTCCATGGGCCTCAGTGTTTATATATCAGTGACCAGTTACCTGAAGAAACTTCAAGTTATATCTAATGTCACTGATCTCACTGCAGTCCCTGAATCATACTTGACTGTAATACTTGATCACATTCAGTCTTCTGGGTTAAATAATATGTAATAAGGCTTGAATATTAGCCTTTCAAGAGTTGACAGGGAAATGAAATCCCATTAGACTTCTAACCCCTGCAACTCTAGTACGGGACATCCGTCCTGTACGAACAGACGCACAAATGTGTGATTACTAACAACTAACATCAAATTAATCTAATAATCCGAAGGAGGAGTATCGGTGTTCGTCTGTTCTAAATAGGACTTCGACCCGTGAGCAGCCCCCTGGGGAATTATGTCGGAAAATCCGACACCATTTAATATATCATACAGATAATTGCTGTTGTATAAGCAAGTTACCCATAGAAAACGTAACTTGTAGTGGAATTACCGTCTATAGAAAACGGGATATCATCACCACATACTATTATAATTCACCAGCTATTCTGCTGGGAATTGTTCTTAAATACATTAGTCTTTGGACTTTACCATCATAAAAACATCTTATATAAATTAACTTAATTATCAATATTAAAGTAGAGTAAATGTGACCCTTCTATCACGTTCTGAAATCTGGACAATGTAAGCCAGGCGTCAGAGTGGGGAAGGAGGGCAGTTGTTGTTTTATTGAGACCAGAGGCTCACACGGGAGCAAATTCGGCTCCTGTTAAATTTACTTGGACGTAGTGTTATGGAACCCAAAGGTGTACCATTGTCAACACGCTGTCTACAAATACAAGTTAAGTGTCTATCCGAAACCCGTTTATCATTCATTTATGGCCATTAATGTCAGGATATAGGGTTAGCCGGTTAGAACGCGAAATCGCCTCATACTAAAGGTAATTAAGCCAGGTCTTTAATGTTCCATGTACTGTATAGTGTTTTCTCTGATATAGCTTGTCATATATAGGATTCTGGCTTCACAGCTAGCGCACTTTTGACAGGTCAAGACGAGGATGCAAGATTATGTGCACCAGTTACTGGGTGATAGAAGCTACCTCAAAGAGGATAATTTGGTGTCTACACTCTAGTTATACCTGGTGGACTAACCTGCTGTACTATAAGAGAAGGAACCTCATCAATGTATGTAGCTATTACTGTAATTTGATTGGCTGCATATGTGTAATATAAACCCCCCCTAATGTGTAGAGGATCGATTTGTGAGATTATGAGATTATTGCAGAAATACAGTCCACTTAACATTATACAAATTGCTATCGAAGTATATAAATTAACGTAAATATAAATTCATATAAATTAAATAAATATAAATCTCACAGGTCGGTTCCCACAATATCACCCTAGGACGGTATAGACACTAATTAATCACTCAAAGGTGTAATGATCATAAATAAATTATTATATATACAACTCAACTCGAGTTTATAAAAATTACACCCAAAATAGGGTCTGCACCATTCATTAATGGTGCTAGGTTGTTCAAAAGAGTACCACTAGACTATGGTAATAAATGGGAATAGAATGAACAATAAATAGTTCAACTAGTCAATGGTAATATCCTACCCTGTTGTGGGTTGGCAATTGGTAAATATTATATTGTGATCACTAGTGCAATATATATTAAATAATTCTCTATTTTGGAGAAATAATACACACAATTATTGATAATAGCCTCTTAATTTCCTCTATGAAACTTCTAATATTATCAAGAAGTATTAAATATTATTAGTGACCTCGTGAAATAAACTCCACAAAATTCGTGGATAATTTCTAGCGAAATTTAACACCACGAAATCCGTGAACAATCTCGCGAAGACACAGCCACTAATTTGGCTGGCTTCAATATTAGCACTGTCATTTCACAGAATAACACGCCACCAAATATCTGTTTTTGTCCCTGAAACCGCTGACTGAGGCTGGACTGAGCTGGGGGCTTGTGAACTCGCTCGAGGCAACGCCGCCGTCTTTGACTGGCTTTGTATAAATCACACTGCACTAGTATATTTAATGATGACATTCTAGCTCTCTAGACCATCTAGGTTCGAATGATCAAAGAATCTAGGTTCGAAGGACCATATAATGTGGTAACCGACCTGTGAGATTTATATTTATTTAATTTATATAGAATTTATATTTACGTTAATTTATATATTTTGATAATTTGTGTGATGATAAGTGGACTATTTCTGCAATAATCTCACAAATCGATCCACTGCACATTAGGGGGGGGGTTTATATTGAATTTATATATATGCAGCCAATCAAAATACAGTATTAACTACACACATTGAAGAGGTTCCTTATCTTATTTGTACAGCAGGCCTTAGTCCACCAGGTATAACTAGGATGTAGACACCAAATTTTCCTCGTGTGAGGTAGCTTCCATCACCCTGGTAACTGATACACAAACCATGCTTCCTCGTCTTGACCTGTCAAAAGGGCGCTAGCTATGAAGCCAGAATCCTAATATATGACAGCCATATCAGAGAAAACATTGTACACTGAAACATAAAGACCAAGGCTTAAGTAATTTACCTTTAGTATGAGGTGATTTCGTATTCTAACCGGCTCACCCTATCTACTGACATTAATGGTCATAAATGATTAGATAAATGGGTTTCGGCAGAACACATAGCTTGTCTATTGATGACTGCGTGTTGATGATGGTAGACCACTACTCTGATCTCCACTACACTTCGTCCAAGAGATATGATAGGAGCTGAATTTGCTCTCTGTGGTCTTAATAACAATGGCTGACCACTCCCTCCTCACTGACGCTACTGGCCTACATTGTCCAGATGACAGTAAGTGACAGAAGGGTCACATTTACTCTATTTTAATTCTGATAATTAAGTTAATTTATGAGATGATTTTATGATGGTAAAGTCCAAAGACTAATGTATTTAAGAATAATTCCCAGCAGAAAAGCTGGTGAATTTATAATAGTATGTGGTAATGATATCCCCTTTTCTATAGACGGAAAGTTCCACTAAAAGTTACATTTTCTATGGGTTATCTTCTTTATACAATGCCGCAATATTATCTGCCTGTATGATATTATTAAATGGTGTCGGATTTTCCGACAGGGGAGATGGGGGAAGGTGTTAGGGGGTCACAAGGTGAGGGGGTTAAATGTGGGCTGGAGGTGCATAGGAGGGGTGAGGGTTGGGTGGGGGTTAGGGGTGAGTGTAAGAGTGGTGTGTCTGCATACAGACACACAGTCTGTGTCTGTCTGTCTGTGTCCTGTCAGTGTGTGTGTGTGTGTGTGTGTTGGATTTCTGGGGCTTGACTCAGATATTCAATTATTTGATTATTGTATTTAAATAAATCGAAGGACCACCCACTTTTGAGAAAAGAGGGAAAACAAATAATAGTGATCATTAGAATGACACTAGAGAACCAGTGTCTATGGAAACTAATTAAATGAATAATCATTTGAAAATAATGAATAGACTGTATTATTAATTAAAGTCAAAGCCTTAAATATCAACATTGGGGGGGGGGTATTTCTAGAAGTTCAAATATATCTAGGAACCAGTGTGGTTCGTCACTAGTTCATTGTTGAGTTAATAACATAGTGAATCTAAACTACAATAGATTCAAAGATATGATAACTCAAATTATGAATATTAATGATTATGAATTACTGAGCAACAGTCAGAGCAAAACACATTAATTACCAAATTATCATTTCTGGCAATAATTTATTCAATGTAAAGATCCTATATGAATTATATAGAAATCGGTAATAATATTAGATAAATTTGTACGAAAAAAATGTCTTGGCTGTAAGACGATTTCTGTAACGCCATTTCGTCATTCGTCCTCGTGGTCACAGGATCCAAATAAAGAAAGAACTCGAGGTGAATATCACGAATGATGAGAAACAACTTGTCGACTCCTCGTATACACGCTGAAATCGGAGAAATTTAAGTAGCATTTGATTAGGCTACGATTTATTTCAAATATTCATGAAAACGGAGAAATTGTTGAAATTGAACTAACGTTGTGTATTAGGTATCCTTGCTGTATAACGACAGACTACTCACAAATATACAATCTAGGATGATGCATCAAACGAGAATGGTATACTTAACATGAGCGTATCAAATACTGAGGTCTGCCGAAACCGCGTCAGCCAGTCCCAAGCGTCCACTGCTGTGTACGTGTAATTACGGGTCGTGGCTTCAATTAAGGTTGCCACAACGTATCTGGAAAGTGTTTGAAAGGATTGGAAAAGTTTGTTTTCACTCATTAGATACGGTTTTTTGTGTGTAAATAGGTTTCCAAAACTTATAACCAAAACCTACGTATCTAACACTACTTTGAAACGTTGTGACACCTTTTGTACCCTAATTTGAAACGTTGTGACGCCTTTTGTACCCTAATTTAAAACTTTGTGACACCTTTTGTACCTAATTTGAAACTTTGTGACCCCATTTATGAAGTGTTTCAAGTTAAAATGCTCAAATATAAATACAATAGGAAATGTAAAAATATAAAAATGTTTCTACATTTGCTAAAATAAAGCATCATAATATAGGTGGGTTCATCATTTTTATTCGTTTATCATTTGTAGTAGCGTAGTGTAGTGACCTGGTGTAGTGGTGTGGTGTTGTAGTCTGGTATAGTGGTGTGGTGTAGTAGCCTGGTATAATGGTGTGGTGTAGTAGCCTGGTATAATGGTGTGGTGTAGTAGCCTGGTATAGTGGTGTGGTGTAGTAGTCTGGTATAGTGGTGTGGTGTAGTAGCCTGGTATAGTGGTGTAGTGTAGTAGCCTGGTATAGTGGTGTGTGTAGTAGCCTGGTATAGTGGTGTGGTAGCCTGGTATAGTGGTGTGGTGTAGTAGCCTGGTATAGTGGTGTGGTGTAGTAGCCTGGTATAGTGGTGTGGTGTAGTAGCCTGGTATAGTGGTGTGGTGTACCCAGCAAACAATTTTAGGTTGCCACAACATATCTGGAAAGTATTTGAAAGTATTGGAAACGTTTGTTTTATCGTATCAGATACGAAATTGTGTGTGGACTTAAATAGGTTTCCAAAACTTATAACCAAGACATATGTATCTAACACTAATTTGAGATGTTGTGGCAACTTTACACTCCTAACATGAGTCATTCATAATCCATTCATATACCAATATGAATCTCTTATGAAAGGTTTGAGACAATAATCTGAACCCTTTTCACATCTTTGTGTTTAAAGTTAAATTTCTTGAAATTAAATTATATTTTATATTATATTATTTTTATTATATTTTATATTATATTATTATTTTCAATTTAAATATTAAAACCAATTTAAGGGTAAAAAAATCTAATAATTTATTTCTTTTATTATTTACTAACAATTATAATTATTTACTAACGGAGAGAGGGGAGGCTGTACGGCGGAGAGTGGCGGCTGTGGCGGAGAGTGGCGGCGGTGGCGGCTGTGGCGGAGAGTGGCGGCGGTGGCGGATAGTGGCGGCAGGCGGACAGTGGCGGTGGCGGATAGTGGCGGCGGGCGGACAGTGGCGGCGGTGGCGGATAGTGGCGGCGGGAGGACAGTGGCGGCGGTGGCGGATAGTGGCGGCGGGCGGACAGTGGCGGCGGGCGGACAGTGGCGGCTGTGGCGGATAGTGGCGGCGGGCGGACCGTGGCGGCTTTGGCGGCGGTGGTGGACAGTGGCGGCGGGCGGACAGTGGAGGCGGCGGGCGGACAGTGGCGGTGGTGGCGGACAGTGACGGCGGTGGCGGACGGTGGCGGACACTGGCGGCTGTGTCTGGCGGTGGTGGCGGGCGGTGGCGGGTGGCGGCGTCTGTGATGAGTGGTGGCGGCTGGCGGTGGTGGGTGGTGGCGGCGGCGGTGGTGGCGGCGGTGGTGGTGGGTGGTGGTGGTGGCGGCGGCGGCTGGTGGTGGTGGGTGGTGGCGGCGGTGGTGGTGGTGGGTGGTGGTGGCGGCGGCGGCTGGTGGTGGTGGTGGGTGGCGGCTGGTGGTGGTGGGTGGTGGCAGCGGGTGGTGGTGGGTGGTGGCGGCGGGTGGTGGGTGGTGGCGGCTGTGGTGGGTGGTGGCGGGCGGTGGCGGGTGGTGGCGGGCGGCGGCGGCTGTGGTGGGTGGTGACGATCGGTGGTGGGGGGGGGGCTGGCGGCGGCTGGCGGTGGCGACTGTGGCAACGGGCGGTGACGGCTGATAGCGGGCGGTGGTGGCGGTGGTGGCGGCTGGTGGTGGCGGCTGGTGGTGGTGGCAGCTGGTGGCGGTGATGGCGGCTGGTGGTGGTGGCGGCTGGTGGCGGTGATGGCGGCTGGTGGTGGTGGCGGCTGGTGGCGGTGATGGCGGCTGGTGGTGGTGGTGGTGGTGATGGCGGGCGGTGGCGGCTGGTGGTGGCGGCGGCGGTGGTGGGTGGTGGTGGTGGCGGCTGTGGTGGGTGGTGGCGGTGGTGTCGGCGGCGGCTGTGGTGGGTGGTGGCGGCGGCGGCGGTGATGGGTGGTGGTGGTGGGAGGTGGTGGCGGCGGCGGTGATGGGTGGTGGCGGCGGCGGCTGGTGGTGGTGGGTGGTGGTGGTGGGTGGTGGCGGCGGGTGGCGGTGGTGGGTGGCGGTGGCTGGTGGTGAGTGGCGGGTGGCGGCGGCTGGTGGTGGGTGGTGGCGGGTGGCGGCGGCTGGTGGTGGTGGGCGGCGGGTGGCGGCGGCTGGTGGTGGTGGGCGGCGGGTGGCGGCGGCTGGTGGGTGGTGGCGGCGGGTGGTGGGTGGCGGTGGTGGATGGCGGTGGCTGGTGGCGGGTGGCGGCTGGCGGTGGCTGGTGGCGGGTGGCGGCTGGCGGTGGGTGGCGGCTGGCGGTGGCTGGTGGTGGGTGGCGGCTGGTGGTGGGTGGCGGCGGCTGGTGGTGGGTGGCGGCGGCTGGCGGCTGGTGGTGGCGGCTGGTGGTGGGTGGTGGCGGCGGGTGGTGAGTGGCGGTGGTGGGTGGCGGGTGGCGGCTGGTGGTGGGTGGTGGCGGGTGGCGGCTGGCGGTGGGTGGCGGCGGGTGGCGGCTGGTGGTGGGTGGCGGTGGTGGGTGGCGGCTGGTGGTGGGTGGTGGCGGGTGGCGGCGGGTGGCGGCTGGTGGCGGCCAGCTGGGACACACCCTTCACCACAGAAGGTCTGAGCAAAACTAACCATATGTCTCTCTCACCCACCAGCCCAGTGTTGCCAGCTCGCGCTCTCAAAATGTTTCCTTCAAAGATTGTATATTATCTTTGAACAACAAGTTTGATTATCAAGGAAATAATGCATATATTATTGTCACATTAATACTGTGCAATATCTTATTACATTCCTGCTAAATAATTATAATTTGAAACAGGACAAAAAATCCAATATATATATAAAAACCAACATTAGAGATCACGAGGCCTAGGCCTCGCCTGCGACCACACATCCTGCCTCCCTGGCCTGCTACTCTCTCACACCTCACACTCTTAACTCTCTCATAATCACTCTCACTCTCTTACTCTGTCACTCTTACTCTCTGTCACTCTTACTCTCTGTCACTCTTACTCTCTGTCACTCTTACTCTCTGTCACTCTTACTCTGTCACTCTTACTCTCTGTCACTCTTACTCTCTGTCACTCTTACTCTCTGTCACTCTTACTCTCTGTCACTCTTACTCTCTGTCACTCTTACTCTCTGTCACTCTTACTCTCTGTCACTCTTACTCTCTGTCACTCTTACTCTCTGTCACTCTTACTCTCTGTCACTCTTACTCTGTCACTCTTACTCTCTGTCACTCTTACTCTCTGTCACTCTTACTCTCTGTCACTCTTACTCTCTGTCACTCTTACTCTGTCACTCTTACTCTGTCACTCTTACTCTGTCACTCTTACTCTGTCACTCTTACTCTGTCACTCTTACTCTGTCACTCTTACTCTGTCACTCTTACTCTCTGTCACTCTTACTCTCTGTCACTCTTACTCTCTGTCACTCTTACTCTCTGTCACTCTTACTCTGTCACTCTTACTCTGTCACTCTTACTCTCTGTCACTCTTACTCTCTGTCACTCTTACTCTGTCACTCTTACTCTGTCACTCTTACTCTGTCACTCTTACTCTGTCACTCTTACTCTGTCACTCTTACTCTGTCACTCTTACTCTGTCACTCTTACTCTGTCACTCTTACTCTGTCACTCTTACTCTCTGTCACTCTTACTCTCTGTCACTCTTACTCTGTCACTCTTACTCTGTCACTCTTACTCTGTCACTCTTACTCTGTCACTCTTACTGTCACTCTTACTCTCTGTCACTCTTATTCTGTCACTCTTACTCTCTGTCACTCTTACTGTCACTCTTACTCTGTCACTCTTACTCTGTCACTCTTACTCTCTGTCACTCTTACTCTGTCACTCCTATTCTCTGTCATTCTTACTCACTCTCAGTCACCCTTACCCATTCATACTCACTCTCTCACTCTTACTCTCATACTCTTACTCTCAATTACTCTTACTCTCAATCACTCTTACTCCCAATCACCCCTACTCCCAATCACCCCTACTCTCAATCACTCCTACTCTCATTCTTACTCTTACTCTTACTCCCAATCACTCTTACTCTCAATCACTCTTATTCTCATTCTTACTCTCACTCTTACTCTTACTCCCAATCACTCTTACTCCCAATCACTCTTACTCTCAATCACTCTTACTCTCAATCACTCTTACTCTCATTCTTACTCTTACTCACTCTTACTCTCAATCACTCTTATTCTCATTCTTACTCCTACTCCCAATCACTCTTACTCCCAATCACTCTTACTCTCAATCACTCTTACTCCCAATCACTCTTACTCTCAATCACTCTTACTCTCAATCACTCTTACTCTCAATCACTCTTACTCTCAATCACTCTTACTCTCAATCACTCTTACTCTCACTAACTCTCAATCACTCTTACTCTCTAACTCTCAATCACTCTTATGCACTATTACTCACTCTTTCTCTCAGTCATCCTTACTCACTCTCATACTCACTCTTACTCTGTCACTCTTACTCTCTGTCACTCTTACTCTCTGTCACTCCTACTCTGTCACTCTTACTCTCTGTCACTCTTACTCTCTATCACTCGTACTCTGTCATTCATACTCTGTCACTCTTATTCACTCTGTCACCCTTACCCATTCATACTTACTCTCTCACTCTTACTCTCATACTCTTACTCTCAATTACTCTTACTCTCAATCACTCTTACTCCCAATCACTCCTACTCCCAATCACTCCTACTCCCAATCACTCCTACTCTCAATCACTCCTACTCTCATTCTTACTCTTACTCTTACTCCCAATCACTCTTACTCTCAATCACTCTTATTCTCATTCTTACTCTCACTCTTACTCCCAATCACTCTTACTCCTAATCACTCTTACTCTCACTCTTACTCTCAATCACTCTTACTCCCAATCACTCTTACTCTCAATCACTCTTACTCTCAATCACTCTTACTCTCAATCACTCTTACTCTCAATCACTCTCAATCACTCTTACTCTCATACTCACCCTTACTCTCAATCACTTTACTCTCACTCTTACTCATTCTGTCACCCTTACTCACTCTGTCACTCTTACTCTGTCACTCTTACTTATACTCACTCTTACTCACACTTACACACTTTCTGGCACTCTCACTCACCTTCAGTCACTCTTACTCACTCTTACCCACTCTCGCTCACTCTTACTCACTCTAGTTAATAAGAACACGCCAATATAAGACAACAAAACGTTTTCAGATTCTTTCTCACCACTTTCCAGCAACTTTTATAATTTATATAAATTATCTTAGGGAATAATACATAAATTATATATTTAAACATGATATTAGTGTTTAGTGGAATGCATAAGGAGTCAAATTGTGTTAAAAAGAGCGATTTTTAGAAAATTTGGAAAACTACTTTTTTCTGTTCATATTATAACTAAATGGATTTTAAAGGTTTCACTCAGCCAATATATATCATTCACAATTTATTAATGAATTTTACCAAAAAACACCATAAATTTTATATTTAAACATGTAAAAACTATTTGTTTTACATTTGGAAGAAAATAATTGTAGAAAAACAATTTATAATTAAACCTTTGTGTTTGGATTTTTTGAGTAAAAGTTTCTCAAAGGCTCTCCTGCACCATTCTCAATGCAAATCATTCCCACACCTATGGGAAGAGATAGGCGAACGTTGTGTAGATGATTTGTGTTTGCTGGGGGTGCACTAGTTGTGGTGTACTAGTTGTGGTGTGGTAGTAGTGGTGTACTAGTGGTGGTGTGGTAGTAGTGGTGTACTAGTGGTGGTGTGGTAGTAGTGGTTGTAGTATAGTCAGTAGTAGTCAGTAGTCAGTAGTCAGTAGTATATGTCAGTGACGGGTCTGGTGGAGGGTATTATGCCAGTGACGGGTCTGGTGGGAGGGTATTATGTCAGTGACGGGTCTGGTAGGAGGGTATTATGCCAGTGACGGGTCTGGTGGGAGGGTATTATGTCAGTGACGGGTCTGGTGGAGGCTATTATGTCAGTGACGGGTCTGGTGGGAGGGTATTATGTCAGTGACGGGTCTGGTGGGAGGGTATTATGCCAGTGACGGGTCTGGTGGAGGGTATTATGTCAGTGACGGGTCTGGTGGAGGGTATTATGTCAGTGACGGGTCTGGTGGAGGGTATTATGTCAGTGACGGGTCTGGTGGAGGGTATTATGCCAGTGACGGGTCTGGTGGGAGGGTCTGGTGGAGGGTATTATGTCAGTGACGGGTCTGGTGGAGGGTATTATGTCAGTGACGGGTCTGGTGGAGGGTATTATGCCAGTGACGGGTCTGGTGGGAGGGTATTATGTCAGTGACGGGTCTGGTGGAGGGTATTATGCCAGTGACGGGTCTGGTGGGAGGGTCTGGTGGGAGGGTATTATACCAGTGACGGGTCTGGTGGAGGGTATTATGTCAGTGACGGGTCTGGTGGGAGGGTATTATGTCAGTGACGGGTCTGGTGGAGGGTATTATGTCAGTGACGGGTCTGGTGGAGGGTATTATGTCAGTGACGGGTCTGGTGGAGGGTATTATGTCAGTGACGGGTCTGGTGGGAGGGTATTATGTCAGTGACTGGTCTGGTGGAGGGTATTATGTCAGTGACGGGTCTGGTGGGAGGGTATTATGTCAGTGACGGGTCTGGTGGAGGGTATTATGTCAGTGACGGGTCTGGTGGGAGGGTTTTATGTCAGTGACGGGTCTGGTGGGAGGGTCTGGTGGAGGGTATTATGCCAGTGACGGGTCTGGTGAGAGAGTATTATGTCAGTGACGGGTCTGGTGGAGGGTATTATGTCAGTGACGGGTCTGGTGGAGGGTATTATGTCAGTGACGGGTCTGGTGGAGGGTATTATGTCAGTGACGGGTCTGGTGGGAGGGTATTATGTCAGTGACGGGTCTGGTGGAGGGTATTATGTCAGTGACGGGTCTGGTGGAGGGTATTATGTCAGTGACGGGTCTGGTGGAGGGTATTATGTCAGTGACGGGTCTGGTGGAGGGTATTATGCCAGTGACGGGTCTGGTGGGAGGGTATTATGTCAGTGACGGGTCTGGTGGGAGGGTATTATGCCAGTGACGGGTCTGGTGGGAGGGTATTATGTCAGTGACGGGTCTGGTGGAGGGTATTATGTCAGTGACGGGTCTGGTGGGAGGGTATTATGTCAGTGACGGGTCTGGTGGGAGGGTATTATGCCAGTGACGGGTCTGGTGGAGGGTATTATGTCAGTGACGGGTCTGGTGGAGGGTATTATGTCAGTGACGGGTCTGGTGGAGGGTATTATGTCAGTGACGGGTCTGGTGGAGGGTATTATGCCAGTGACGGGTCTGGTGGGAGGGTCTGGTGGAGGGAATTATGTCAGTGACGGGTCTGGTGGAGGGTATTATGTCAGTGACGGGTCTGGTGGAGGGTATTATGCCAGTGACGGGTCTGGTGGGAGCGTATTATGTCAGTGACGGGTCTGGTGGAGGGTATTATGCCAGTGACGGGTCTGGTGGGAGGGTCTGGTGGGAGGGTATTATACCAGTGACGGGTCTGGTGGAGGGTATTATGTCAGTGACGGGTCTGGTGGGAGGGTATTATGTCAGTGACGGGTCTGGTGGAGGGTATTATGTCAGTGACGGGTCTGGTGGAGGGTATTATGTCAGTGACGGGTCTGGTGGAGGGTATTATGTCAGTGACGGGTCTGGTGGGAGGGTTTTATGTCAGTGACGGGTCTGGTGGGAGGGTCTGGTGGAGGGTATTATGCCAGTGACGGGTCTGGTGAGAGGGTATTATGCCAGTGACGGGTCTGGTGGAGGGTATTATGTCAGTGACGGGTCTGGTGGGAGGGTATTATGTCAGTGACGGGTCTGGTGGGAGGGTATTATGTCAGTGACGGGTCTGGTGGAGGGTATTATGTCAGTGACGGGTCTGGTGGAGGGTATTATGTCAGTGACGGGTCTGGTGGAGGGTATTATGCCAGTGACGGGTCTGGTGGGAGGGTATTATGTCAGTGACTGGTCTGGTGGAGGGTATTATGTCAGTGACGGGTCTGGTGGAGGGTATTATGCCAGTGACGGGTCTGGTGGGAGGGTATTATGTCAGTGACGGGTCTGGTGGAGGGTATTATGCCAGTGACGGGTCTGGTGGGAGGGTATTATGTCAGTGACGGGTCTGGTGGAGGGTATTATGTCAGTGACGGGTCTGGTGGAGGGTATTATGTCAGTGACGGGTCTGGTGGAGGGTATTATGCCAGTGACGGGTCTGGTGGGAGGGTATTATGTCAGTGACGGGTCTGGTGGAGGGTATTATGTCAGTGACGGGTCTGGTGGGAGGGTATTATGTCAGTGACGGGTCTGGTGGGAGGGTATTATGTCAGTGACGGGTCTGGTGGGAGGGTATTATGTCAGTGACGGGTCTGGTGGAGGGTATTATGTCAGTGACGGGTCTGGTGGAGGGTATTATGTCAGTGACGGGTCTGGTGGAGGGTATTATGTCAGTGACGGGTCTGGTGGAGGGTATTATGTCAGTGACGGGTCTGGTGGAGGGTATTATGTCAGTGACGGGTCTGGTGGGAGGGTATTATGTCAGTGACGGGTCTGGTGGAGGGTATTATGTCAGTGACGGGTCTGGTGGGAGGGTATTATGTCAGTGACGGGTCTGGTGGAGGGTATTATGTCAGTGACGGGTCTGGTGGGAGGGTATTATGTCAGTGACGGGTCTGGTGGAGGGTATTATGCCAGTGACGGGTCTGATGGAGGGTATTATGTCAGTGACGGGTCTGGTGGAGGGTATTATGTCAGTGACGGGTCTGGTGGGAGGGTATTATGTCAGTGACGGGTCTGGTGGAGGGTATTATGTCAGTGACGGGTCTGGTGGAGGGTATTATGCCAGTGACGGGTCTGGTGGGAGGGTATTATGTCAGTGACGGGTCTGGTGGAGGGTATTATGTCAGTGACGGGTCTGGTGGGAGGGTATTATGTCAGTGACGGGTCTGGTGGAGGGTATTATGCCAGTGACGGGTCTGATGGAGGGTATTATGTCAGTGACGGGTCTGGTGGAGGGTATTATGTCAGTGACGGCACCAGCACCGGCAGGCACATGAACCTCCGCCACCACGAACCGCGGAGACATCGACGCATCCGTATCCACACTGTCAACATCTGAAGCCCCACAGTCACTGAAGTCACCAACGTCGGCCCAGGAAGAAGACGAACGCCGGGAACGTTTGGGCATCGGCCGGATGCCCAAACAGTTGCTGCTGCTGGTACAGTTGCTGTTGTGGCTGTGTTTGCTGGTACAGTTGCTGTTGTGACTGTGTTTGCTGGTACAGTTGCTGTTGTGGCTGTGTTTGCTGGTACAGTTGCTGTTGTGGCTGTGTTTGCTGGTACAGTTGCTGTTGTGACTGTGTTTGCTGGTACAGATGCTGTTGTGGCTGTGTTTGCTGGTACAGTTGCTGTTGTGACTGTGTTTGCTGGTACAGTTGCTGTTGTGACTGTGTTTGTTGGTACAGATGCTGTTGTGGCTGTGTTTGCTGGTACAGTTGCTGTTGTGGCAGTGTTTGCTGGTACAGTTGCTGTTGTGACTGTGTTTGCTGGTACAGTTGCTGTTGTGGCTGTGTTTGCTGGTACAGTTGCTGTTGTGACTGTGTTTGCTGGTACAGATGCTGTTGTGACTGTGTTTGCTGGTACAGATGCTGTTGTGGCTGTGTTTGCTGGTACAGTTGCTGTTGTGACTGTGTTTGCTGGTACAGATGCTGTTGTGACTGTGTTTGCTGGTACAGATGCTGTTGTGACTGTGTTTGCTGGTACAGATGCTGTTGTGACTGTGTTTGCTGGTACAGTTGCTGTTGTGGCTGTGTTTGCTGGTACAGAGGCTGTTGTGACTGTGTTTGCTGGTACAGATGCTGTTGTGGCTGTGTTTGCTGGTACAGATGCTGTTGTGACTGTGTTTGCTGGTACAGATGCTGTTGTGGCTGTACTTGTTGGTACAGTTGCTGTTGTGGCTGTACTTGTTGGTACAGTTGCTGTTGTGGCTGTACTTGTTGGTACAGTTGCTGTTGTGGCTGTACTTGTTGGTACAGTTGCTGCTGTGGCTGTACTTGCTGGTCTGGCTGGTGTGGGGGGTCTGGCTGGTGTGGGAGGTCTGGCTGGTGTGGGAGGTCTGGCTGGTGTGGGAGGTCTGGCTGGTGTGGGAGGTCTGGCTGGTGTGGGGGGTCTGGCTGGTGTGGGGGGTCTGGCAGGTATTTCTACAAACCTAGCCTAAACTAACCTAACTTAACCTGCCAACCTAGCCTATTTCCTAGTCAAAACAAACATAACCTAATCTAAGCTAACCTAACCTAACCTAACGTAACTAACTCCTGGATACCTATTTACTGTTAGGTGAATAGATGTATTCGGTGATAGGAAACGCTACCTACAATTACAGCCCTTCTTCTTTTTCTATTTCTACAAACCTAGCCTATTTCCTAGCCTAAACTAACCTAACGTAAGGTAATCTAACTAACTCCTGGATACCTATTTACTGCTACGTGAACAGAGAAGACACGCTACCAACAATTACTGCCCTATTTCTATTTCAACAAAAATAGCCTATTTCTTAGCCTAAACTAATCTAACCTAATTAAACCTAACCTAACCTAATCTAACCTTACCTATATATATACTTCACTACTCACTATCATCATCACTACCACACTACTCACTATCATCATCACTACCACACTACTCACTAACATCATCACTACCTCACTACTCACCATCATCATCACTACCACAATACTCACTAACATCATCACTACCTCACTACTCACCATCATCATCACTACCA
Source organism: Procambarus clarkii (assembly GCF_040958095.1). NCBI lineage: Eukaryota > Metazoa > Arthropoda > Malacostraca > Decapoda > Cambaridae > Procambarus > Procambarus clarkii. The sequence continues at coordinate 48,372,836 of NC_091165.1, read as the reverse complement.
CAATACTCACTAACATCATCACTACCTCACTACTCACCATCATCATCACTACCTCACTACTCACCATCACTACCACACTACTCTCCATCATCACTACCACACTACTCACCATCATCATCATTACCTCACTACTCACCATCACTACCACACTACTCACCATCATCACTACCTCACTACTCACTAACATCATCACTACCTCTCTACTCACCATCATCATCACTACCTCTCTACTCACCATCATCATCACTACCTCTCTACTCACCATCATCATTACCTCACTACTCACTATCATCATCACTACTCACCATCATCACTACCACACTACTCATAAACATCATCACTACCACACTACTCACCATCATCACTACTCACCATCATCACTACCACACTACTCATAAACATCATCACTACCACACTACTCACCATCATCACTACCACACTACTCTTAACCATTATCACTACCTCACCATCATCATCACTACCACACTACTCACCATCATCACTACCACACTACTCTTAACCATCATCACGACCTCACCATCATCATCACTACCTCACCATCATCACTACCTCACCATCATCATCACTACCTCACTACTCACCATCATCACTACCACAATACTCACCATCATCATCACTACCTCACTACTCACCATCATCATCACTACCTCACTACTCACTATCATCATCACTACCACAATACTCACGATCAACATCACTAACCACACTACTCACTATCATCATCACTACCACACTACTCACCATCATCACTACCACACTATTCACTATCATCACTACCTCACTACTCACCATCATCACTACCACTACTCTCTATCATCACTTCTCACCATCAGCATCACTACCTCACTATCATCATCACTACCACACTACTCACCATCATCATCACTACCACACTATTCACTATCATCATCACTACCTCACTACTCACCATCATCATCACTACCACACTACTCACCATCATCATAACTACCTCACTACTCACTATCATCATCACTACCACACTACTCACCATCATCATCACTACCACACTACTCACTATCATCACTTCTATCACTACTCACCATCATCATCACTACCACACTACTCACCATCATCATCACTACCACACTACTCACCATCATCATCACTACCTCACTACTCACTATCATCATCACTACCTCACTACTCACCATCACCACTACCTCACTAATCACTATCATCATCACTACTCACCATCATCATCACTACCACACTATTCACTATCATTATCACTACCACACTACTCACCATCATCATCACTACCACACTATTCACTATCATCATCACTACCTCACTATCACCATCACTACCTCACTATCATAATAACTACCACACTACTCACCATCATCATCACTACCACACTATTCACTATCATCATCACTACTCACTATCATCACTTCTATCACTTCTCACCATCATCATCACTACCACACTATTCACCATCATCACTACTACACTACTCACTATCATCATCACTACCACACTATTCACTATCATCATCACTACCACACTACTCACCATCATCATCTTTACCTCACTACTCACCATCATCATCACTACATCACTATCATCATCACTACCACACTACTCACCATCATCATCACTACCACACTACTCACCATCATCATCACTACCTCACTACTCACCATCATCATCACTACCTCACTACTCACTATCATCATCACTACCACACTATTCACCATCATCATCACTACCACACTTCACTATCATCATCACTACCACACTACTCACTATCATCACTTCTCACCATCATCATCACTACCTCACTACTCACTATCATCATCACTACCACACTATTCACCATCATCATCACTACCACACTTCACTATCATCATCACTACCACACTACTCACCATCATCATCACTACCTCACTACTCACCATCATCATCACTACCACACTACTCACCATCATCATCACTACCACACTTCACCATCATCATCACTACCTCACTACTCACCATCATCATCACTACCTCACTACTCACTATCATCATCACTACCTCACTACTCACCATCATCACTACCACACTACTCACTATCATCACTTCTCACCATCATCATCACTACCTCACTACTCACTATCATCATCACTACCACACTATTCACCATCATCATCACTACCACTCTTCACTATCATCATCACTACCACACTACTCACCATCATCATCACTACCTCACTACTCACCATCATCATCACTGCCACACTACTCACCATCATCATCACTACCACACTGTTCACTATCATCATCACTACCACACTACTCACCATCATCATCACTACCACACTACTCACCATCATCATCACTACCTCACTACTCACCATCATCACTACTCACTATCACTACCACACTACTCACTGAGTAGTGTGGTAGTGATGATAGTGAGTAGTGTGGTAGTGATGATGGTGAGTAGTGTGGTAGTGATGATGTTTATAGTGGTAGTGATGATGGTGGGTAGTGATGATGGTGGGTAGTGATAATGGTGAGTAGTGATGATGATGATGATGGTGAGTAGTGAGGAAGTGATGATGTTAGTGAGTAGTGAGGAAATGATGATGGTGGTGAGTAGAGAAGTAGTGATGATGATGGTGAGTAGTGAGGTAGTGATGATGGTGAGTAGTGTGGTAGTGATGGTGAGTAGTGAGGTAGTGATGATGATGGTGAGTAGTGTGGTAGTGATGGTGAGTAGTGAGGTAGTGATGATGATGGTGAGTAGTGAGGTAATGATGATGATGGCGAGTAGTGTGGTAGTGATGATGTTAGTGAGTAGAGAGGTAATGATGATGATAGCGAGTAGTGTGGTAGTGATGATGATGGTGAGGTAGTGATGATGATGGTGAGTAGAGAGGTAGTGATGATGTTAGTGAGTAGAGAGGTAGTGATGATGATGGTGAGTAGAGAGGTAGTGATGATGATGGTGAGGTAGTGATGATGATGGTGAGTAGTGAGGTAATGATGATGGTGAGTAGAGAGGTAGTGATGATGATGGTGAGTAGAGAGGTAGTGATGATGATGGTGAGTAGTGAGGTAGTGATGATGTTAGTGAGTAGTGTGGTAGTGATGATGATAGTGAGTAGTGAAGTATATATATAGGTAAGGTTAGGTTAGGTTTAATTAGGTTAGATTAGCTAAGAAATAGGCTATTTTTGTTGAAATAGAAATAGGGCAGTAATTGTTGGTAGCGTGTCTTCTCTGTTCACGTAGCAGTAAATAGGTATCCAGGAGTTAGTTAGATTACCTTAGGTTAGGTTAGTTTAGGCTAGGAAATAGGCTAGGTTTGTAGAAATAGAAAAAGAAGAAGGGCTGTAATTGTAGGTAGCGTTTCCTATCACCGAATACATCTATTCACCTAACTGTAAATAGGTATCCAGGAGTTAGTTACGTTAGGTTAGGTTAGGTTAGCTTAGATTAGGATATGTTTGTTTTGACTAGGAAATAGGCTAGGTTTGCAGGTTAAGTTAGGTTAGTTTAGGCTAGGTTTGTAGAAATAGAAATAGAAAAAGGGCTGTAATTGTTGGTAGCCTATCTAACCTAACCAAGGAACCTAACCAACCAACCTAACCAAGCAACCTAACCAAGCAACCTAATCAACCAACCTAATCAACCAACGTAACCAACCAACCTAACTAACCAACCTAACCAATGTAACCAACCAACCTAACCAATGTAACCAACCAACCTAACCAACGTAACCAACCAACCTAACCAACCAACGTAACCAACCAACCAACCTAACCAATGTAACCAACCAACCTAACCAATGTAACCAACCAACCTAACCAACGTAACCAACCAACCTAACCAATGTAACCAACCTAAGCAACCAACCTAAGCAACCAACCCTAGCAACCAACCCTAGCAACCTAACCTAACCAACCAACCAACCTAACCAGCCAACCAACCTAACCTAACCAACCTAACAAACCAACCTAACTAACCAACCAACCAACCAACCTAAGCTATCTAACCTAACCAACCAACCTAAGCTATCTAACCTAACCAACCAACCTAAGCTATCTAACCTAACCAACCAACCTAAGCTATCTAACCTAACCAACCAACCTTAGCTATCTAACCTAACCAACCAACCTAAGCTATCTAACCTAACCAACCAACCTAAGCTATCTAACCTAACCAACCAACCTAAGCTATCTAACCTAACCAAGCAACCTAACCAAGCAACCTAACCAAGCAACCAACCTAACCTAACCAACCTAACCTAACCAACCAACCTAAACAACCAACCAACCTAACCAACCTAACAAACCAACCTAACTAACCAACCAACCTAACCAAACAACCTAAGCTATCTAACCTAACCAACCAACCTAAGCTATCGAATTTAACCAACCAACCAAAGCTATCTAACCTAACCAAGGAACCTAATCAACCAACCTAACCAAGCAACCTAACCAACCAACCTAACCTAACCAACCTAACCTAACCTAACCAACCAAACTAACCTAACCTAACCTAACCAACCAACCAACCTAACCAACGTAACCAACCAACCAACGTAACCAACCAACCTAACCAACGTAACCAACCATCCTAACCAACGTGACCAACCAACCTAACCAATGTAATAACGTAACCAACTTAAGTTGGTTACGTTATTAGTACCAACGTAAGTTATAAGTACCAAAGTAACCAACCTAAGCAACCAACCTAAGCAACCTAACCTAACCAACCAACCTAACCAACCTAACCAAACCAACCTAACCAACCAACCAACCTAACCAACCAACCAACGTAACAAATGTAAACTATCTAACCTAACCAACCAATGTAACTAACCTAACCAACCAACCTAACCAACCAACCAACCTAACCAACCTAAGCTATCTAACCTAACCAACCAACCTAACTAACCTAACCAACCAACCTAACCAACGTAACCAACCTAACCAACCAACCTAAGCAACCTAACCTAACCAACCTAACAAACGAACCTAACTAACCAACCAACCAACCTAACCCACCAACCTAACCAACCAACCTAAGCTATCTAACCTAACCAACCAACCTAACCTAACCTAACCAACCAACCCAACCTAACCTAACCAACCAACCTAAGCAATCTAACCCAACCAACCAACCTAACCAACCTAAGCAACCTAACCTAACCAACCAACCTAACCAACCAACCAACCTAACCAACCTAAGCAATCTAACCTAACCAACTAACCTAGCCAACTAACCTAACCAACCAACTTAAGCTATCTAACCTAACCAAGCAACCTAATCAACCAACCTAACCAAGCAACCTAATCAACCAACCTAACCAACCAACGTAACCAACCAACCTAACCAACCAACCTAAGCTATCTAACCTAACCAACCAACCTAACCAAGCAACCTAACCAACCAACCTAACCAAGGAACCTAACCAACCAACCTAACCAACGTAAGCTATCTAACCTAACCAACCAACCTAACCAACATAACCAACCTAACCAGCCAACCTAAGCAACCTAACCTAACCAACCAACCTAAGCTATCTAACCTAACCAACCAACCTAAGCTATCTAACCTAACCAACCAACCTAAGCTATCTAACCTAACCAAGCAACCTAACCAATTAACCTAACCGAAGAACCTAACCAACTAACCTAACCGAAGAACCTAATCAACCAACCTAACCAAAGAACCTAATCAACCAACCAACCCAACCTAACCAACCAACCTAACCAACGTAACCAACCAACCTTACCTATCCAACCAACCACAAACCAAACCAAGCAACCTAACCAAGCAACCTAACAAACCAACCTAACCAACCAACCAACCTAACCAACGTAACCAACCAACCTAACCTGAGCAACCTAACCTGAGCAACCTAACCTGGGCAACCTAACCTGAGCAACCTAACCTGAGCAACCTAACCTGAGCAACCTAACCTGAGCAACCTAACCTGAGCAACCTAACCTGAGCAACCTAACCTGAGCAACCTAACCTGAGCAACCTAACCTGAGCAACCTAACCAACCAACCAACCTAACCAACCAACCTAATTATGTTATTATATTATTATTATTATTATATTATTATTATTATTATTATATATTATATTATTATATTATTATTATTATTATTATATATTATATTATATTATTATTATTATATATTATATTTTTATTATACAACCTTATTATATTATCAACTCCCTTATTATCTGACACGAACCTTCGGTTCGTGTCAGAGTCCATGAGTGTCCGTGTGCGTGTCCGTGTGAGTGTCCGTGTCCGTGTATCCAAGGGGTTTTGGGTCCAGGAAGCTATTTGTGTCGACCCAAATTGCCTCCCTTCTCCCCACCTGAAATCCAGGTGGATTGAAAGACCTGCCCGAGGTCAGTGGATCCAGGTATCCGTCCGTGACCCCCCGGACTTCAACCCTTCCCCACATTCCAAGGAGTCGGTCAATCAATCTTCGGCTATCCAGAGAATCTATCGAAACTGATGCTCCTACAGGAGGGGACACACAGAGAAATCTGTGCCCTGTACTTGCAACCGTTCCGACAGGCTCGAACGCAGATCTATCCGGATTAGGAACTTGTTCTATCCGACTAGGCCACGCTGGAGTTGCCTTCTGAATCAAATTTGGCACTTGTATTTATATCTCATAGCAAGGTTAGTTAGTGTCTATTTATCAACAGTTGCAATGATTGATATGTGAAGTTGTTTATTTGTGTTGACAGTTAGAAATACCTGACAGCTTTGTTTGATAAGGTTGCAGTCCCGTGAGGCAGTTTTATGAATGAATATTGGAGAATTTAGGCTAACTGACGTGTGTGTGTGTGTGTGTGTGTGTGTGTGTGTGTGTGTGTGTGTGTGTGTGTGTGTGTGTGTGTGTACTCAGTTGTGTTTGCGGGGGTTGAGCTCTGGCTCTTTGGTTCCGCCTCTCAACCGTCAATCAACAGGTGTACAGATTCCTGAGCCTATTGGGCTCTATCATATCTACACTTGAAACTGTGTATGGAGTCAGCCTCCACCACATCACCTCCTAATGCATTCCATTTGTCAACCACTCTGACACTAAACAAGTTCTTTCAAATATCTCTGTGGCTCATTTGGGCACTCAGTTTCCACCTGTGTCCCCTGTGTCCCCTGTGTCAACCGACTGTCTCACCACTCGGCTGTTAAAGGCTTTGTCTCAGGTTAGTGTGGGTCACCCAGGTGTGGGAGGAGACACAGGTGTGGGTGTTGGTGCAGGTGTGGGAGACCATGTAGGTGTGGAGGACCACAGATACTACGGGGGGGGGGGGGAAATGACGATGATGTGTGAGATGACGGGTGTGGCATGTGATATTGGTACATATGAGACTGGGTGTTTAGAAATATGTGGTTTTGGGGGGTGAGTGAGAGTGAGTGAACTGTGAGGGTGAGAGTGAGTGAACTGTGAGGGTGAGAGTGAGTGACTGTGAGAGAGGGTGAGTGAGAGTGATTGGACTGTAAGAGAGGGTGAGTGAGAGTGAATGGACTGTGAGAAGGGTGAGTGAGTGGGTGGAGGTTGGTGTGAAATGTCAGCAGGTGAGAGGATCCACAGTAGTTTCCCCTCACCCCCTCCCCTTCCCCCTCACCCACCTACACTTTCATCCTCATCCACCTGCCTCTTCACTCCAGGACCCCCCCCCCCACACATCTGCCCTTTCCTCATAACTCCTCATCTGCCATCTGAGGCCAGTGGCACTCACCTCCCCCCCCCCTACATCTGAGTGCCTCACACACACTTGTATGCCGCTAGCAGGTATGTGTGTGTGTGTGTGTGTGTGTGACCTGTGTATGAAGCCCTCATGTATGCTGCCCTCACGTCTATGCTTCCCATATGAGTATGCTGCACAGGCACATGTGCAGTCTGCGAGCCTGTGTCACCCACGCTCTTATGCCTCATGACACTCGTGAGGTACACATACACACACACTCATATTTGGCCAACACACTCATGCCGCCCACATATTCATGCCGCCCACGTACTCATGCCGCCCATGGACTCATAGCACCGCCAAACCCATGAGTGTTCATCAATAAACACTCGGGCGTAATAGACGCATTCCAGCACATATGTACGCCCGCACATACGTACACCCGCACGTACGTACGTCCGCACATATGTACGCCCACACGTACACACTGGGAAGCATACACGAACCGCCCTCTCAGACCACCTCGGTAGTTATATAAGTATTTGCGATGGTCCGAAAGCATATTACGGTTTCAGTGATAGCCTACTGACAAACAGGGAAATGAACCTTTGTCCTAAACAGAAATTATTCTCAAGTTATACATTTATTGTAATATAAATCCAGACGGGACACCACGAGCGAAGCTCTCGTCATGTAAGTACATTTAGGTAGTTACGCACACACACACATATATGTAAACAAAACACATAGCCTGTTATACAGGAATTGTAGGTTTATATCTACAGATGACTGGAAGGAAAAGAGACCACGTGGTTTAAGCTGTATATATGTTGTTGTTGAGTTAGGGGCGACGACGATCGTGGGATCGGATGCGCCCCGGCGTACCCGTGAAGGGTGAATCGCAGAAAAGCCAGAAGAGGCGAAACGCCAAGCCAAAACGCGAAACGAGTGACGCCAAGCACTAGAAACTAATATGCCACACGGCAAAGCTACGCACAAAGGGAGAGGCAGAAGCACATAATAGAACAGGGCAAACAAACAGCCAGAAGGGCACACAGCACGTCATAGAGCAAACACACAAGAAATCAGAGCACAAACTTGCCCGGGAACTTGGCCCGCGGGAACTTTACATTGAACGCCTCCCAGAGCACCCATTGCCAAGGATCTCGTCCATCCACCGGTGACGCCATAACATCCGGAACCGGGGCAACAAACACCTGCAAACTGGGGACCCAAATGGTAGTACTCATGAGGCGAGAAGTCGCCACTCGCCCCCACAGGAAGGGAACTTGCCCCCCACGAAAGCACTCCGGTCCGTCAGACAGCAGTAACTCGGCAATCTTCGACCAGTGACCCGGTGGCATCACAGACGCCGGCAACACGTCCCCTAGGGCCCCAACGGGCACCCGCACCACAGGGGTACCCGTGGCCCCGGGCACACCACCAGACGACAGCAGGGAACCCGGACGGCGCGCATCCTTCCGTAACGTCACCACCAGGCCACGCCCAGCACCAGAGTCCACACCATCCCTGGCAGCGGGAGCCACCACCCCCCACTGTGGAGAGTCCCCCGGCGGAGAAAGAACCGAAGGCACGTCCGAGACACAGGCACCAGCACCGGTAGCACATGGACCTCCGCCACCACGAACCGCGGAGACATCGACGCATCCGTATCCACACTGTCAACATCTGAAGCCCCACAGTCACTGAAGTCACCAACGTCGGCCCAGGAAGAAGACGAACGCCGGGAACGTTTGGGCACCGGCCGGATATCGTCCGAGCCGGTAAGTGACCCAGAAACACGGGTACCACGAGCCGAAGGAACCGATGCCAGGACGGCAACAGCCTCTACCACAGGGGGAACCGGACCACACACAGCAGGAGGCTCCGCAGTCACCCCAGCACCCAGCACATCCGGGACCCGAGTCACGGACACAGGGCCAGGCGCAGCATCAGAAGACGAGGGAGAAGACAGTGACGTCACACAGGGAGCTCCAGGGAGGGCCACGGGAGCAGCTGGGACAGCGACAGGATCAGGCAGACCAACCGACGGTACCTCAAGAACCGGAGGAGGGACGGCAACAACCGGAGGAGGGACGGCAACAACCGGAGGAGGGACGGCAACAACCGGAAGAGGGACGGCAACAACCGGAGGAGGGACGACAACAACCGGAGGAGGGACGGCAACAACCGGAGGAGGGACGGCAACAACCGGAGGAGGGACGGCAACAACCGGAGGAGGGACGGCAACAACCGGAGGAGGGACGGCAACAACCGGAGGAGGGACGGCAACAACCGGAGGAGGGACGGCAACAACCGGAGGAACGGCAGGCGCAGCCGGGGAAGCTGCAGCAGCAGACGGGACGCGCACCACCTCATCAACATCACCGGAGACTGCCGCCAGAGGGAGCGGCGGGAAATCCTCGTCGCGGAACAAGTTGACAGGAGCAGCAGGGGCCTCAGAGCACCCGGCAGCCTGATGCCCCAACAGGCCACACCGGAAACAGGTACGAGGCTGCCGGCCATAATACACCCGGACGTAGTACCCCATAAGCCGGACAGAAGAAGGTATATCCGACCGCAGGCGCATCCCCAACGTGCGAATGTTTGTACGCCTCCCAGCATACCGCCCCGAGGAGAGCGTGTTCACCCGCACGCTGACAACAGTACCAAAACCCCCGAAGTAACGCCGGAGGAGGTCATCAGGGAACTCCAGGGGCGCACCATGGACACTGACATAAGTCAGGGCACCATTGCGGTCCGAAATCGCCACAGAGCCGGCATCGTCTGGCAACGGCAACGTACGCCCCCCGTACCGACGGAGGAAGTCCCGGTACTCGTCCTCCCCCACGCCCGTAACTAGCTCCACACCGTAAACAGCTTCCACCGGGACACGAAGCATGTCACACATCACCATCTCGATGGTCGGATAACCAGCCTTACAAGTGAACTCCAGGCCCACGGAGTTCACACGCTGAACAGGAGGAAGATGGCCCCCATGTCAGCACTGCCACGTCAACGCAGCCAGGCAGGCAACAAAACTGGTAGGGCAAAGACGCCCACAACACCTGGCGACCAAAACAGTAAACAACTCCAACAGCCACGGAGGGTCGGTAAACGTCCTCACTCCACGGCTGCTAGCAGTCGACCTAAGCTGTATATATAGAACAGATCCACGAGGCTTCCTCCTCTAACAACAACAACAACAACTGCAATCCGAGCCGTTTTCGACACTATAGGCGTCTGAATCCAAACATGAGAAAATCCACATTCTCATAAGAACACTAAGATATAACCACTATTCAAGAAAGACAACATGATCCTAAAGAAAGGAATAATAACTGCACACCGCTAAATATTATCTATAAAAATTAAGAATAGCGTGTCGAAAATATAAATATTTCGTGAATCCGGTGTAGACGGCTACTTGTCTCACGAACACCGGGGAAGACGACGCTAGCCAGAGGTGTAGACGGCTACTTGTCTCACGAACATCGGGGGAGACGACGCTAGCCAGAGGTGTAGACGGCTACTTGTCTCACGAACACCGGGGGAGACGACGCTAGCCAGAGGTGTAGACGGCTACTTGTCTCACGAACACCGGGGGAGACGACGCTAGCCAGAGGTGTAGACGGCTACTTGTCTCACGAACATCGGGGGAGACGACGCTAGCCAGAGGTGTAGACGGCTACTTGTCTCACGAACACCGGGGGAGACGACGCTAGCCAGAGGTGTAGACGGCTACTTGTCTCACGAACATCGGGGGAGACGACGCTAGCCAGAGGTGTAGACGGCTACTTGTCTCACGAACACCGGGGGAGACGACGCTAGCCAGATAGATTGTAAACATTGCCAAGCGAAGACGTCCCTTGTGCTTAAACGGAAGTTTATAAGCCAGAAACTATTAATATTAATTTTGTAACAACTGCTTGTGCCTCGTTATTGTTATTAAGGTGTAGGATTGTTTATAATAATAGAGAAGAGGAGAAGCAGTGACAACAAAAAGCATAAACGCAATGCATCAAGCCTATACTGACGCCTTCACTGTCGCCACCAGTCCCGTCTCTGTTTACACCACATAAATCCTAATGTTTACACCACATAAATCCTAATGTTTACACCACATAAATCCTAATGTTTACACCACATAAATCCTAATGTTTACACCACATAAATGCTAATGTTTACACCACATAAATCCTAATGTTTACACCACATAAATGCTAATGTTTACACCACATAAATCCTAATGTTTTCACCACATAAATGCTAATGTTTACACCACATATATGCTAATGTTTACACCACAAAAATCCTAATGTTTACACCACATAAATGCTAATGTTTACACCACATAAATGCTAATGTTTACACCACATAAATCCTAATGTTTACACCACATAAATCCTAATGTTTACACCACATAAATCCTAATGTTTACACCACATAATTCCTAATGTTTACACCACATAAATCCTAATGTTTACACCACATAAATCCTAATGTTTATACTACATAAATCCTAATGTTTACACCACATAAATCCTAATGTTTACACCACATAAATCCTAATGTTTACACCACATAAATCCTAATGTTTACACCACATAAATCCTAATGTGTACACCACATAAATCCTAATGTGTACACCACATAAATCCTAATGTGTACACCACATAAATCCTAATGTTTACACCACATAAATCCTAATGTTTACTCCACATAAATCCTAATGTGTACACCACATAAATCCTAATGTGTACACCACATAAATCCTAATGTGTACACCACATAAATCCTAATGTTTACACCACATAAATCTTAAATAGTCACTGTTTAGCTTTTTGGAATCCTATTTAATTCTTACCAAAAACACTAACCCCCTAAAAAACAATGAAAGTAGTTAAGACGAGGGCTGTCGAGCCCAAAGTAATCAAAATATAAAATTTAAGCTATTTAAATTTGTGTATATATATATATATATATATATATATATATATATATATATATATATATATATATATATATATATATTGTGACGGAGTTCCCCCCCTTATAATTCTCCCACGCCTGCAGTAAGAGTCATGTCTGCTTTTCCCAAGCGTTCTCTACGTTGCAGGCTACAATTTGATATATGGGAGAGAGTGAAGTGTTCTCGGAGAGCCGAGAAAATTGTGAAATAGTAATATTTTGGCCTGTGGTTTAGGCCCTTTAGGGAGCCAAGATGGCGCTTACCTCTCTGATCTCCCGCCAAAACCGTGTGACGTCAGTGGCACCGGATTGGTCACCGGCAGCAATGTGGCACCGGGAGCCAATGAAAACCTCCCGTGGCGAAAGTGACGTCACGAAGGAAGGGGGTCCGGCCAGCGCGCCGGGCTGGCGCCATCAGTCAGATACGACACGTCATAGAGGTCGGACGTGCGACGAGTGGTCCTGTCTGTCGGACAGCTGTTTCCCACTACCGTGGATTTACGCGTCACCTGAAGTCCGCCAGTACTCTGAGAAGTCTTCCCTAGTTCATGTGTTGAACCAGAAGAGGGAATTGACGGTTATTTGAGCAACAAGTGCTCCAGTCAGGTACTGTGCCAGTAGCAGTGAAGCCGTGCAGTGACGTATGTTGACGTCTGTGGCAATTCACCAGTTCGTGACAGCGTAGTGGCAGACAGAGCCACTGGGTAGCTGAGGAAGAGAGGACTATTTGGGGGAAACCGAACGACTGCAGCTGAGACGTAGGCGACAGCCGTTGCTGGGAGAAGACGACGGCCAGGAGACCGACTCCAACCTTCAAGAAGTCAAGAAGGAGGACGGACCTGCAGTGAGGAGGCACGGAGACGACGCGCTAAACGGTGGGACGACGAGAGGCTCTGGTAGGACACGACGACGTGTAGTGTGGGGGCGTTCCCGACACGAGGACCAGGAGCTACATCTCGACTCTCATCGGAGGATAGGGTGAAGTAGGTGGTTCTAGTTCCCTCCCCATTCCCCTTTAGTTAGCTGTGTTATTTGGCTATATTATCTAGCCCGAAGATTTTATATGTCGTGAGCAAGTCTCACCTATGTCACGGTAAAGCACCAGTGTGCTAGACAGTACTATCAAGAGTACTTGTAATATTCTTGTTGATTATTGGTGTGTACAGACACCAAGAACCAGTGATAAATTTACTGTGTTGTGTATATCTTTCTATAGATTTTGATATGAACATATAGTGGTGATTTATATATAATATTATGCCAGTATTTGGAGGTTAGGCTATGTGCCCAGAAACTATTTATTTTCCATGTATTGATGATTGATTTATATACCATATATATGTTTATGTTCATTCAGTGAATAATCATTTGTGAGTACAGTGAATCATTGCGTTATCGCCCACGAGAGAAAGTACTGAAAACTCCCGTGTTAATATTTCATTATATATTGTTGGATAAATAACAGTGTAAGACCATTACAGTGAATCATTGTAGAATTGATTGTAGAAAAGACTGTTTGAGCCTGAGTACAGTGTAACTAAGTAATTCGGTTTATTTGTGCCAATATCGAGTGTGCGAGTTTCTAGTAATATTGGAGAATTTAAAGAAACCGAGCGCGTGAATCTAGCAAACAAGCAAATTTCGCGCGGAGAGTCCATTGCGATCAGCTGTTCTTGACACTTGATGAGGAGGGGGAGAGTGTTGCCCTCTAGTGATCGCATAATATCCGTGGGAATTACCGGCCGAGTCAGGATCAGTTGATTTATGATTATTGTGTGGCCTTGTGACATCTTTCATACATTTTAAGTAAAATACAAAACTCTCTTTGTGTTTTTATCATCCCCTCCATTGATCTTGTGGCTATACTATACCTGTAAGCATAGAGTGATAACAATAAGTACCTGCCTGATTCCTGATCTTTGAGTGTGACCTTGCCAAGGCTACCACTGAATACACCAGTCCACTGATGGTGTTACTGGCCACCTTAAACACCAGTTGGCGATCTTGTGGATAACCGTAGAGCCCTATTGTTGGGGAGGGCACACGACAGTCGATGTGCACGAGTCGTGTTCTCACTCTTTCTTAATTAGAGGCCGTTAAGATTGACTGGGAGACTCTCCTGGCGTGCAGTGGCGCCGTGAGGATCGAGGGAAGACCCGCAGGGCTACGGTGAGTTACCTTGAGCATAACTATTGCTCACCCCAGAGTAAGGGTAGAGAATAATAGAGAGGGGAAACCCCCAACATTGGCGACCTCGCCAGGATTTCAATCGAAGTAAAGGTTGCAGTGGTACTTGGCAGTGGTGTTAGAGATCAGGTGCAGGTTAACACTCATAGCACAAGATGGAGGATGATAAAGTAACCAGGTTTATTGACTCTAGAGACGAACAGGTGCTGGAAGAGTGCACCAAGGCACAGTTACAGGCTATAGCAGATCATTTTGGAATAAAGCTGAAATCTGCCCGAGTTGGTGAAAGAAGACTAGAGATAATGGCTCAGCTAAAGGCTCGAGACGAAGCTTTGGGGGAGGAACGGCCCCAAACACCTGCCAGTGAGGGTGAGCACCTGAGTATTGGTGGAAGCAGCAGGGGATCCAGCGGCAGCAGGCACAGCATTAAGCTGGAAATAATGAAGCTGCAGCTGGAAGCACAGCAGCGCAAGGAAGAGCGAGAAGCAGAAGCGCAGCTGAGGAGAGAAGAGGCACAGCAGCGCAAGGAAGAGCGAGAAGCACAGCAGCGCAAAGAAGAGCGAGAAGCACAGCTGCGCCGGGAAGAGCAAGAGCGAGAAGCACAGATGAAGCGTGAGGAGCGAGAAGCACAGCTGCGCCGGGAAGAGCAAGAGCGAGAAGCACAGCTGCGCCGGGAAGAGCAAGAACGAGAAGCACAGCTACGCAGGGAAGAACGAGAGCAAGAAGTTAGGCTGAGACAAATGGAAATAGAAGCCAACCAGGAGGTGGAGCTGAAGCGAGCTGAACTGGGACTAGGTGCCCCTGCCCCGCCACAGGAAGACCGACGAGTGAGGGAACGAGACCTGCCGGTCTTTGTGCCTAGTGAAGCCGAAAGTTTCTTCGATCACTTTGAGAGAGTTGCTGCTATGAAGAGGTGGCCGAGGGCGGAGTTGGTCCAAGGAAGGCTCACAGGGGAAGCTCGCCAAGCCTTCACTATGCTCGACTTCCAAGAATGCACTAACTACGATGCGGTAAAACGAGCTGTGCTCCGTTCCTTTAAGCTCACGCCAGAGTGTTACAGAAAGAGGTTTAGAGAATGTACCCGGTTGCCAGGAAAATCGTATGCGGAGACGGCGAGGGACATGGAAAGAAAGTTCCTTAAGTGGTTGGACTCTGAAGAAGCGGGGTCGGCCAAAGAGGTAAAGGAACTAATGGTCATGGAAAAGTTTATGTCCGTGCTCCCTCCTGAGATCAGGATGAGGGTCAAGGAGGCGGACATAAAGGACCTGAGGGCCGCAGCCGACCGGGCCGACATGCTAGAAGAAGCCCTACGCCCACGCCGAGAGGGACAGAACCGACCACCCGCATACGTCGGAAACGATCGGAGTTATAGAAGGACGGATGGATGGAGGGCAGGAACGAGTTCTCCCAAGTCCCATTTCTCAAGTTGGAACACCCGAGGAACAAAAGGTGTTGTAGAGCCGATAGGGGAGAACCAAGCTGAGAGCTCGGGAACTGTTACTGCAGGGAAAGAAACGACAAGTGAGGCGGGAAAGACACAGGGTGTGACGGTCTCTGGAGGCAGTGCTAAGACGAGCGGTGGTGGATGGTCTCCGCCGAGGGGCCGCTGCTACAACTGCGGAATACCCGGACACGTCGCGCGGGAATGCAGACGCCCTAAGCAGCGGGGACACGTTGCTTTAGTGATGTTCGAGGACCAGAGGGCCGAGGGAGTGCGGGATGAACCCGTGCTGAATGGGGAGAAGAAAGTTCACCCATTCATGTGTCAAGGAACCGTAAGGATGGGGGTCGCAGACCCCATCCCAGTGAAGATGCTAAGAGACACCGGGGCTGACTTTACCCTGGTAAGTGAAACCCTGTTCCCCGAGGGTTACAAGAGTACCAGTGTGGGGGTGGCAAGTGTGACCACTGTGGGAGGCCCGGTGAGTGTGCCCCTACACCAGGTAACTTTAAATTCCGAATATGGCTGCCAGACCCTAGAGGTGGGAGTCTGTACATCAATGCCCAAGATGGAGGCACAGGTCATCTTGGGGAATGACGCATGTGGAGGATACGTCCTCCCGCATCTCGTGAAGGGCGAAGAGTGCATAGAACAGTACAAGGAGACAGGCGGGGAGTTGAACGCCTGTGGGGACGAGAAGGGAATCGCACCGGTGGCGATCCCAGTTTGTACTGTGACACCGAGACAACGCGAAGAACCAAGAGGTTGTGGATCTGATGGGGCTGACGAGTCGACTGACAGCCTGGGAACAGATCACCTCGGCGTAAGACCCAGAGAACGAGTGGAGGGCGAGAGTAGCCCGAATGGTGAGTTGCAGGTGACCCTCACCAGTTCTCCAGGGGTAAACCGCACTCGTCTCGGAGAGTTACAGCAGGAGGAGTTCCCCAAATTGGTTAGTAAGGCCGAAGGAGGACGTGTGGGTCCTGAGAAGGCTTACTTTCCATTTATCTATATTATATATGCCATGCTATCCATGCTGAAGGAACGATGGACACCAGGAGCGACCGTGGGAACGGTGAATAAATATGTCCAGAAGTTCAAAGAACGTCTCACTAGAGCGAAGAAACTGGCTAGGAAACTCCTGAAGAAGGCGCAACGTAAGATGTCGGAGTGGTACGACAGGGGAGCTGCGCAGAGGAATTTTCAGGCCGGATCCAAAGTAATGGTTGTGCTGCCAGGTAAAGGTAGAGTGACCAGGTCGCGGTTCAAGAGACCATACCGAGTGCTGCGACGGTTGGGTCCAGTGTCATACGAGATTGGGAAGCCGGACGGACCCCGAAAGAAACAGGTGTGTCACGCAGGCCGCCTGAGACCTTTCTTCACTGTGGAAGGAAGAGCCGCCAAGCAGGACGGAACGGATACCCGAGAAACCCAGCAGAAGACGGGACTGAGTGTACCGAGGGACAGAGAACTCCCGGAGGAGGAAAGTAAGTGGTCCAGGGCGGACGGCACCAGTCTCACCCGCACTGAGAGTCTGACAAGGATCAAGGTCAAGCACATCAAAGGGAAGGACGACGTAGTAGCGGACGCCCTATCCCGCATACACTAACGAGACATGACTCTTATTTTAAGGGGAGGGGTATGTGACGGAGTTCCCCCCCTTATAATTCTCCCACGCCTGCAGTAAGAGCCATGTCTGCTTTTCCCAAGCGTTCTCTACGTTGCAGGCTACAATTTGATATATGGGAGAGAGTGAAGTGTTCTCGGAGAGCCGAGAAAATTGTGAAATAGTAATATTTTGGCCTGTGGTTTAGGCCCTTTAGGGAGCCAAGATGGCGCTTACCTCTCTGATCTCCCGCCAAAACCGTGTGACGTCAGTGGCACCGGATTGGTCACCGGCAGCAATGTGGCACCGGGAGCCAATGAAAACCTCCCGTGGCGAAAGTGACGTCACGAAGGAAGGGGGTCCGGCCAGCGCGCCGGGCTGGCGCCATCAGTCAGATACGACACGTCATAGAGGTCGGACGTGCGACGAGTGGTCCTGTCTGTCGGACAGCTGTTTCCCACTACCGTGGATTTACGCGTCACCTGAAGTCCGCCAGTACTCTGAGAAGTCTTCCCTAGTTCATGTGTTGAACCAGAAGAGGGAATTGACGGTTATTTGAGCAACAAGTGCTCCAGTCAGGTACTGTGCCAGTAGCAGTGAAGCCGTGCAGTGACGTATGTTGACGTCTGTGGCAATTCACCAGTTCGTGACAGCGTAGTGGCAGACAGAGCCACTGGGTAGCTGAGGAAGAGAGGACTATTTGGGGGAAACCGAACGACTGCAGCTGAGACGTAGGCGACAGCCGTTGCTGGGAGAAGACGACGGCCAGGAGACCGACTCCAACCTTCAAGAAGTCAAGAAGGAGGACGGACCTGCAGTGAGGAGGCACGGAGACGACGCGCTAAACGGTGGGACGACGAGAGGCTCTGGTAGGACACGACGACGTGTAGTGTGGGGGCGTTCCCGACACGAGGACCAGGAGCTACATCTCGACTCTCATCGGAGGATAGGGTGAAGTAGGTGGTTCTAGTTCCCTCCCCATTCCCCTTTAGTTAGCTGTGTTATTTGGCTATATTATCTAGCCCGAAGATTTTATATGTCGTGAGCAAGTCTCACCTATGTCACGGTAAAGCACCAGTGTGCTAGACAGTACTATCAAGAGTACTTGTAATATTCTTGTTGATTATTGGTGTGTACAGACACCAAGAACCAGTGATAAATTTACTGTGTTGTGTATATCTTTCTATAGATTTTGATATGAACATATAGTGGTGATTTATATATAATATTATGCCAGTATTTGGAGGTTAGGCTATGTGCCCAGAAACTATTTATTTTCCATGTATTGATGATTGATTTATATACCATATATATGTTTATGTTCATTCAGTGAATAATCATTTGTGAGTACAGTGAATCATTGCGTTATCGCCCACGAGAGAAAGTACTGAAAACTCCCGTGTTAATATTTCATTATATATTGTTGGATAAATAACAGTGTAAGACCATTACAGTGAATCATTGTAGAATTGATTGTAGAAAAGACTGTTTGAGCCTGAGTACAGTGTAACTAAGTAATTCGGTTTATTTGTGCCAATATCGAGTGTGCGAGTTTCTAGTAATATTGGAGAATTTAAAGAAACCGAGCGCGTGAATCTAGCAAACAAGCAAATTTCGCGCGGAGAGTCCATTGCGATCAGCTGTTCTTGACACTTGATGAGGAGGGGGAGAGTGTTGCCCTCTAGTGATCGCATAATATCCGTGGGAATTACCGGCCGAGTCAGGATCAGTTGATTTATGATTATTGTGTGGCCTTGTGACATCTTTCATACATTTTAAGTAAAATACAAAACTCTCTTTGTGTTTTTATCATCCCCTCCATTGATCTTGTGGCTATACTATACCTGTAAGCATAGAGTGATAACAATAAGTACCTGCCTGATTCCTGATCTTTGAGTGTGACCTTGCCAAGGCTACCACTGAATACACCAGTCCACTGATGGTGTTACTGGCCACCTTAAACACCAGTTGGCGATCTTGTGGATAACCGTAGAGCCCTATTGTTGGGGAGGGCACACGACAGTCGATGTGCACGAGTCGTGTTCTCACTCTTTCTTAATTAGAGGCCGTTAAGATTGACTGGGAGACTCTCCTGGCGTGCAGTGGCGCCGTGAGGATCGAGGGAAGACCCGCAGGGCTACGGTGAGTTACCTTGAGCATAACTATTGCTCACCCCAGAGTAAGGGTAGAGAATAATAGAGAGGGGAAACCCCCAACAATATATATATACTTAGTGATAAATAAGCTAGGCCGAAGCTTATAATAAAAGTGGCAGTACCTAATTACGGCACACATTTGTATTATTATCAAAGAGTGCTAATGCGAGGTTACATTCCAGGCTGGTGAATGGTGTGCACATCAGCCGCTGCAAGTAACCCATTATAACTCCTCTAGAAAGAAGCCTGGTACTCGACACGCCGGTCCTGGCTTCATCAACTACAACAGTTAAGACTCGACCAATTATTGTAATGTTATTTTGTAATTTTTGTATTTTTTTTATATCGAGGGTAAATACCACATTAATTTTGGTCGTTTGGGTTGACAACCAAAACTCCAGGATAATATAAATATATATATATATATATATATATATATATATATATATATATATATATATATATATATATATATATATATATATATATATGTTTCATTGAATATGACCGCATATTCTGTATTTATTATTTTCTGGTTTAGGGCTTCTATCCCTCTAACTATTTTCTTAGCATCAGGGCTTAATTGGAATAGGAGTTCTCCAAAACTCATTTTCGTACTTTTAAGGTGAAGAAAAGAAGTGATTTACTATAGAGTGTATTACACTTATTTGTATAATTTGCACGACGTTTCGAACCTCCATGGTTCATTCTCAAGTGAACAATCTTACAATACTAGTTGATTTTATACCCTCATTAGGTCAGGTGATAATACAATGAAGGTGAAAAACATGAGGGGATACATAAGGGATAAACATAGGGGCTGCAGAAGGCTTATTGGCCCATACGAGGCATCTCCTATCTAAACACAATAGAAAATAATAGATAATAATAAATACAGATAATAATAAATACAGAATATGCGGTCATATTCAATGAAACATGTTTGAAAGAAAACCTGCTGCGAGTATACACCAATATATAAATATATATATATATATATATATATATATATATATATATATATATATATATATATATATATATATTAGTATATTTTGGTAGCAGTCTTTCCTGTAGACATATATTATTAAATATGACCGAAAAAGTAAGATTAATAATTTTAACACGAATTTTCTCAATCTTTCGTACATTTCTTTTCACTGTTGGAGGTAAATCAAAAATCAATTCTCCAAAATTCATTTTTATTTCTAGTCTGACGCGACACGAGCGCGTTTCGTAAAACTTATTACATTTTCAAAGACTTTAGTTCACAAATACACAACTGAATAGAACTTACGCATCTCCGATTTTTTATCTACATTTGAGTGAGGTGGAAGGGGTGATGTGGCATTAACACAAGACAGAACAAGAGGTGGCATTAATAGGGTATTAATTTCATCAACACAAGACAGAAAGAGAGGTGGCATTAATAGGGTATTAATTTCATCAACACAAGACAGAACACGAAACAATGGGTATTGAATAGAAGTGTTTGTAGAAAGCCTATTGGTCCATATTTCTTGATGCTTCTATATTGGAGCGGAGTCTTGAGGTGGGTAGAATATAGTTGTGCAATAATTGGCTGTTGATTGCTGGTGTTGACTTCTTGATGTGTAGTGCCTCGCAAACGTCAAGCCGCCTGCTATCGCTGTATCTATCGATGATTTCTGTGTTGTTTACTAGGATTTCTCTGGCGATGGTTTGGTTGTGGGAAGAGATTATATGTTCCTTAATGGAGACCTGTTGTCTCTGTTGTCTTATGCAACAGGTTAGAATTATTAATCTTACTTTTTCGGTCATATTTAATAATTATATATATATATATATATATATATATATATAATGTATATATATATATATATGTGTGTGTGTGTGTGTGTGTATGTATCAACAGAAATAGCTTAGTAAACAACTCAGCAGAGACGTAATGATGACTAAGATCTCTTAAGAACAAGAGTAAACAGAGTGAGAATGGTCGAGGCAGGCATGCCACACCCAGGATAACTCAAGTGTCTAAAGCCAAGATGGTCGGCATATTACTAACTAGGCTAGTCATACTACTAACTAAGGTAGGCATTTGTTGTTACAAGTGTTGTTGTTACAGGTGATGTTGTGGTGGTGGCTGTGTTTGTTGGTACAGCTGTTGTTATTGTTGTGGCTGTGTTTGCTGGTACAGATGCTCTTGTGGCTGTGTTTGTTGGTACAGCTGTTGTTATTGTTGTGGCTGTGTTTGCTGGTACAGTTGCTGTTGTGGCTGTGTTTGTTGGTACAGATGCTCTTGTGGCTGTGTTTGTTGGTACAGCTGTTGTTATTGTTGTGGCTGTGTTTGCTGGTACAGTTGCTGTTGTGGCTGTGTTTGCTGGTACAGTTGCTGTTTTGGCTGTGTTTGCTGGTACAGATGCTCTTGTGGCTGTGTTTGTTGGTACAGCTGTTGTTATTGTTGTGGCTGTGTTTGCTGGTACAGTTGCTGTTGTGGCTGTGTTTGTTGGTACAGCTGTTGTTATTGTTGTGGCTGTGTTTGCTGGTACAGTTGCTGTTGTGGCTGTGTTTGTTGGTACAGCTGTTGTTATTGTTGTGGCTGTGTTTGCTGGTACAGATGCTCTTGTGGCTGTGTTTGTTGGTACAGCTGTTGTTATTGTTGTGGCTGTGTTTGCTGGTACAGTTGCTGTTGTGGCTGTGTTTGCTGGTACAGATGCTGTTGTGGCTGTGTTTGCTGGTACAGATGCTGTTGTGGCTGTGTTTGCTGGTACAGTTGCTGTTGTGACTGTGTTTGCTGGTACAGATGCTGTTGTGGCTGTGTTTGCTGGTACAGTTGCTGTTGTGACTGTGTTTGCTGGTACAGTTGCTGTTGTGGCTGTGTTTGCTGGTACAGTTGCTGTTGTGACTGTGTTTGCTGGTACAGTTGCTGTTGTGACTGTGTTTGCTGGTACAGATGCTGTTGTGGCTGTGTTTGCTGGTACAGTTGCTGTTGTGACCATGTTTGCTGGTACAGTTGCTGTTGTGACTGTGTTTGCTGGTACAGTTGCTGTTGTGGCTGTGTTTGCTGGTACAGATGCTGTTGTGACTGTGTTTGCTGGTACAGTTGCTGTTGTGGCTGTGTTTGCTGGTACAGATGCTGTTATGGCTGTGTTTGCTGGTACAGATGCTGTAGTGACTGTGTTTGCTGGTACAGTTGCTGTTGTGGCTGTGTTTGCTGGTACAGTTGCTGTTGTGACTGTGTTTGCTGGTACAGTTGCTGTTGTGGCTGTGTTTGCTGGTACAGTTGCTGTTGTGACTGTGTTTGCTGGTACAGTTGCTGTTGTGACTGTGTTTGCTGGTACAGATGCTGTTGTGGCTGTGTTTGCTGGTACAGATGCTGTTGTGACTGTGTTTGCTGGTACAGTTGCTGTTGTGGCTGTGTTTGCTGGTACAGATGCTGTTGTGGCTGTGTTTGCTGGTACAGTTGCTGTTGTGGCTGTGTTTGCTGGTACAGATGCTGTTGTGACTGTGTTTGCTGGTACAGTTGCTGTTGTGACTGTGTTTGCTGGTACAGTTGCTGTTGTGGCTGTGTTTGCTGGTACAGTTGCTGTTGTGACTGTGTTTGCTGGTACAGTTGCTGTTGTGACTGTGTTTGCTGGTACAGTTGCTGTTGTGGCTGTGTTTGCTGGTACAGTTGCTGTTGTGACTGTGTTTGCTGGTACAGATGCTGTTGTGGCTGTGTTTGCTGGTACAGTTGCTGTTGTGACTGTGTTTGCTGGTACAGTTGCTGTTGTGACTGTGTTTGATGGTACAGATGCTGTTGTGGCTGTGTTTGCTGGTACAGTTGCTGTTGTGGCAGTGTTTGCTGGTACAGTTGCTGTTGTGACTGTGTTTGCTGGTACAGTTGCTGTTGTGGCTGTGTTTGCTGGTACAGTTGCTGTTGTGGCTGTGTTTGCTGGTACAGTTGCTGTTGTGGCAGTGTTTGCTGGTACAGTTGCTGTTGTGACTGTGTTTGCTGGTACAGATGCTGTTGTGACTGTGTTTGCTGGTACAGTTGCTGTTGTGACTGTGTTTGCTGGTACAGTTGCTGTTGTGGCTGTGTTTGCTGGTACAGTTGCTGTTGTGGCTGTGTTTGCTGGTACAGTTGCTGTTGTGGCTGTACTTGTTGGTACAGTTGCTGTTGTGGCTGTACTTGTTGGTACAGTTGCTGTTGTGGCTGTGTTTGCTGGTACAGTTGCTGTTGTGGCTGTACTTGTTGGTAATGTTGCTGTTGTGGCTGTACTTGTTGGTACAGTTGCTGTTGTGGCTGTACTTGCTGGTCTGGCTGGTGTGGGGGGTCTGGCTGGTGTGGGAGGTCTGGCTGGTGTGGGAGGTCTGGCTGGTGTGGGAGGTCTGGCTGGTGTGGGGGGTCTGGCTGGTGTGGGGGGTCTGGCAGGTATTTCTACAAACCTAGCCTAAACTAACCTGCCAACCTAGCCTATTTCCTAGTCAAAACAAACATAACCTAATCTAAGCTAACCTAACCTAACGTAACGTAACTAACTCCTGGATACCTATTTACTGTTAGGTGAATAGATGTATTCGGTGATAGGAAACGCTACCTACAATTACAGCCCTTCTTCTTTTTCTATTTCTACAAACCTAGCCTATTTCCTAGCCTAAACTAACCTAACGTAAGGTAATCTAACTAACTCCTGGATACCTATTTACTGCTACGTGAACAGAGAAGACACGCTACCAACAATTACTGCCCTATTTCTATTTCAACAAAAATAGCCTTTTTCTTAGCCTAAACTAATCTAACCTAATTAAACCTAACCTAACCTAATCTAACCTTACCTATATATATACTTCACATATACTATATATATATATACTAGTATATATATATACTATCATCATCACTACCACACTACTCACTAACATCATCACTACCTCACTACTCACCATCATCATCACTACCACAATACTCACTAACATCATCACTACCTCACTACTCACCATCATCATCATTACCTCACTACTCACCATCACTACCACACTACTCACCATCATCACTACTCACTAACATCATCACTTCCTCACTACTCACCATCATCATCACTACCTCTCTACTCACCATCATCATTACCTCACTACTCACCATCATCATCACTACCTCACCATCATCATCACTACCTCTCTACTCACCATCAACATCATTACCTCACTACTCACCATCATCATCACTACCTCACCATCATCATCACTACCTCTCTACTCACCATCATCATCATTACCTCACTACTCACCATCATCACTACCTCACTACTCACTAACATCATCACTTCCTCACTACTCACTATCATCATCACTACTCACCATCATCACTACTCACCAACATCACTACCACACTACTCATAAACATCATCACTACCACACTACTCACCATCATCACTACCACACTACTCTTAACCATCATCACTACCTCACCATCATCATCACTACCACACTACTCGCCATCATCATCATTACCTCACTACTCACCATCATCATCACTACCTCACTACTCACCATCACTACCACACTACTCACCATCATCACTACCTCACTACTCACCATCATCATCACTACTTCTCTACTCACCACCATCATCATTTCCTCACTACTCACTAACATCATCACTTCCTCACTACTCACCATCATCATCATCATCACTACTCATCATTATCACTACCCACCATCCACACTACTCATAAACATCATCACTACAACACTACTCACCATCATCACTACCACACTACTCACCATCATCTCTACCCACACTACCACACTACTCATAAACATCACTACAACACTACTCACCATCATCACTACCACACTACTCACTATCATCACTACCACACTACTCGGTGAGTAGTGTGGTAGTGATAGTGTGGTAGTGATGATGATGGTGAGTAGTGAGGAAATGATGATGGTAACCTAACCTGAGCAACCTAACCTGAGCAATCTAACCTAACCAACCAACCTAAGCAATGTAACCTAACCTGAGCAACCTAACCTAACCTAACCTAACCTAACCTGAGCAATCTAACCTGAGCAACCTAACCTGAGCAACCTAACCTGAGCAACCTAACCTGAGCAACCTAACCTGAGCAACCTAACCTGAGCAACCTAACCTGAGCAACCTAACCTAACCAACCAACCTAACCAACCAACCTAACCAACCAACCAACCTAATCATGTTATTATATTATTATTATTATTATATTATTATTATTATATTATTATTATTATTATATATTATATTATTATATTATTATTATTATATGTTATATTATATTATATTATTATTATTATATATTATATTATTATTATACAACCTTATTATATTATCAACTCCCTTCTTATTATCTGACACGAACCTTCGGTTCGTGTCAGAGTCCATGAGTGTCCGTGTGAGTGTCCGTGTCCGTGTATCCAAGGGGTTTTGGGTCCAGGAAGCTATTTGTGTCGACCCAAATTGCCTCCCTTCTCCCCACCTGAAATCCAGGTGGATTGAAAGACCTGCCCGAGGTCAGTGGATCCAGGTATCCGTCCGTGACCCCCCGGACTTCAACCCTTCCCCACATTCCAAGGAGTCGGTCAATCAATCTTCGGCTATCCAGAGAATCTATCGAAACTGATGCTCCTACAGGAGGGGACACACAGAGAAATCTGTGCCCTGTACTTGCAACCGTTCCGACAGGCTCGAACGCAGATCTATCCGGATTAGGAACTTGTTCTATCCGACTAGGCCACGCTGGAGTTGCCTTCTGAATCAAATTTGGAACTTGTATTTATATCTCATAGCAAGGTTAGTTAGTGTCTATTTATCAACAGTTGCAATGATTGATATGTGAAGTTGTTAATTTGTGTTGACAGTTAGAAATACCTGACAGCTTTGTTTGATAAGGTTGCAGTCCCGTGAGGCAGTTTTATGAATGAATATTGGAGAATTTAGGCTAACTGACGTGTGTGTGTGTGTGTGTGTGTGTGTGTGTGTGTGTGTGTGTGTGTGTACTCACCTAGTTGTACTCACCTAGTTGTGTTTGCGGGGGTTGAGCTCTGGCTCTTTGGTCCCGCCTCTCAACCGTCAATCAACAGGTGTACAGATTCCTGAGCCTATTGGGCTCTATCATATCTACACTTGAAACTGTGTATGGAGTCAGCCTCCACCACATCACCTCCTAATGCATTCCATTTGTCAACCACTCTGACACTAAACAAGTTCTTTCAAATATCTCTGTGGCTCATTTGGGCACTCAGTTTCCACCTGTGTCCCCTTGTGCTAAATAGACTGTCTTTATCTACCCTATCAATTCCCTTCAGAATCTTAAATGTGGTAATCATGTCCCCCCTTAACTCTTCTGTCTTCTGTCTAGAGCCCAATAGGCTCAGGAATCTGTACACCTGTTGATTGACGGTTGAGAGGAGGGACCAAAGAGCCAGAGCTCAACCCCCGCAAACACAACTAGGTGAGTACACACACACACACACACACACACACAGGAAGCAGCCCGTAGCAGCTGTCTAACTCCCAGGTACATATTTACTGCTAGGTAACAGAGGCATTCAGGGTAAAAGAAACTCTGCCCATCGTTTCTCGCCGGCGCCCGGGATCGAACCCGTAACCACACGATCACGTGTCCAGCGTGCTGTCCACTTGGCCACCGGCTGTGTGTGTGTGCGTATGGGCGTTAATCTACGACTCTAATATGACTCACTGGCTGCTGGCGTCATCCAAAAGGCTGACTCACTTAAGGCTGAACTGGACACCGTCCGTCCAAGACTTAGTAAAGACTGTCTTAGTGATCTTAAAGACCCCCCCCCCCCCCGCAGGTCCAGGCTGAGGGCAACACAGCTCGTGGCAGATGCAACAGCATAAAACCATCTTAGTATAATTGTTTGCAACATTGCCATGAGTTTACCAACACTGTTTTACCCATTCACATGCATTTTTAGCCCCATTGCCATACTTTTTTTTACCCAATTGCCATACTTTTTTTTACCCTATTGCCATACTTTTTTACCCTATTGCCATACTTGTTTACCCTATTGCCATACTTTTTTTACCCTATTGCCATACTTGTTTACCCTATTGCCATACTTTTTTTTACCCTATTGCCATACTTTTTTTACCCTATTGCCATACTTGTTTACCCTATTGCCATACTTTTTTTTACCCTATTGCCATACTTTTTTTACCCTATTGCCATACTTGTTTACCCTATTGCCATACTTTTTTTACCCTATTGCCATACTTTTTTTACCCTATTGCCATACTTTTTTACCCTATTGCCATACTTGTTTACCCTATTGCCATACTTTTTTTTACCCTATTGCCATACTTTTTTTTACCCTATTGCCATACTTTTTTTACCCTATTGCCATACTTTTTTACCCTATTGCCATACTTGTTTACCCTATTGCCATACTTGTTTACCCTATTGCCATACTTTTTTTACCCTATTGCCATACTTTTTTACCCTATTGCCATACTTTTTTACCCTATTGCCATACTTTTTTACCCTATTGCCATACTTTTTTTACCCTATTGCCATACTTGTTTACCCTATTGCCATACTTTTTTTACCCTATTGCCATACTTGTTTACCCTATTGCCATACTTGTTTACCCTATTGCCATACTTTTTTTCCCCATTGCCATGCATAATAATCATTGCTTAAAAACATATATTTGAAGGAAATTAAGACTTAATTATTGGTAGCATTTGCAAGTAAAAAGTTATACAAAACAAATAATAGGGTGAAAGACAGACTGTTTTAGCGTGAAGAAACAGCTTCAGCGTCAAGAAACAAAAACAGCTTCAGCGTCAAGAAACAAAAACAGCTTCAGCGTCAAGAAACAAAAACAGCTTCAGCGTCAAGAAACAAAAACAGCTTCAGCGTCAAGAAACAAAAACAGCTTCAGCGTCAAGAAACAAAAACAGCTTCAGCGTCAAGAAACAAAAACAGCTTCAGCGTCAAGAAACAAAAACAGCTTCAGCGTCAAGAAACAAAAACAGCTTCAGCGTCAAGAAACAAAAACAGCTTCAGCGTCAAGAAACAAAAACAGCTTCAGCGTCAAGAAACAAAAACAGCTTCAGCGTCAAGAAACAAAAACAGCTTCAGCGTCAAGAAACAAAAACAGCTTCAGCGTCAAGAAACAAAGACAGCTTCAGCGTCAAGAAACAAAGACAGCTTCAGCGCCAAGAAACAAAAACAGCTTTAGCATGAAGGAACAAAAACAGCTTTAGCATGAAGGAACAAAAACAGCTTTAACATGAAGGAACAAAAACAGCTTCAGCGCCAAGAAACAAAGACAGCTTTAACATGAAGGAACAAAAACAGCTTCAGCGTCAAGAAACAAAGACAGCTTTAACATGAAGAAACAAAAACAGCTTCAGCGTCAAGAAACAAAGACAGCTATAACATGAAGGAACAAAAACAGCTTCAGCGTCAAGAAACAAAAACAGCTTTAACATGAAGGAACAAAACCAGCTTCAGCGCCAAGAAACAAAGACTGCTTTAACATGAAGGAACAAAACCAGCTTCAGCGCCAAGAAACAAAGACAGCTTTAGCATGAAGGAACAAAAACAGCTTCAGCGTCAAGAAACAAAGACAGCTTTAACATGAAGGAACAAAAACAGCTTCAGCGTGAAGAGTGAAAGAGATAGAGGCCCCAAGAGACTCCACACCTTAAAATATATACAAGATAAAGTTTAAAATACAACTGTAGCTCTTCCAAACCACTTTTATTTTGGTGTAGTGGCTAAACTGTATGAACCAAACCCAGCAATATTAGAAGCATGGACACCAACACCCAAATAGAACAAGTAGCGGGAAGACATTTGAAATTGAATTATTTGACGGTTGACAATACCGTTAACCGTCATGGTTCAAATTTGAAAGGAGGTAGGGATTTAAAATTTAATTATTTAACGGTCTAAAAATACACCATAACGATAGACGTGGATATATATATACACTGAGAAGTATAACTCCCCTTTTTTGCTGTATACTGAGAGTATACTTTAGTCCAGTATGCTTGTGGTCATTACTCACCATCATCATCACTACCACACTATTCACTATCATTATCACTACCACACTACTCACCATCATCATCACTACCACACTATTCACTATCATCATCACTACCTCACTACTCACTATCATCATCACTACCTCACTATCATAATCACTACCACACTACTCACCATCATCATCACTACCACACTATTCACTATCATCATCACTACTCACTATCATCACTTCTCACCATCATCATCACTACCTCACTATTCACCATCATCACTACTACACTACTCACTATCATCATCACTACCACACTATTCACTATCATCATAACTACAACACTACTCACCATCATCATCTTTACCTCACTACTCACCATCATCATCACTACCTGACTACTCACCATCATCATCACTACCACACTTCACCATCACTACCTCACTACTCACTATCATCATCACTGCCACACTATTCACTATCATCATCACTACCACACTACTCACCATCATCATCACTACCTCACTACTCACCATCATCACTACTCACTATCACTACCACACTACTCACCGAGTAGTGTGGTAGTGATGATGGTGAGTAGTGTGGTAGTGATGATGATGGTGAGTAGTGTGGTAGTGATGATGTTTAAGAGTAGTGTGGTAGTGATGATGGTGGGTAGTGTGGTAGTGATGGTGAGTAGTGAGGTAATGTTGATGATGGTGATTAGAGAGGTAGTGATGATGATGGTGATTTAGTGATGGTGATGGTGAGTATTGAGGAAGTGATTATGTTAGTGAGTAGTGAGGTAGTGATGATGGTGAGTAGTGTGGTAGTGATGATGATGGTGAGTAGTGTGGTAGTGATGATGTTAGTGAGTAGTGTGGTAGTGATGGTGAGTAGAGAGGTAGTGATGATGATGGTGAGTAGTGAGGTAGTGATGATGTTAGTGAGTAGTGTGGTAGTGATGATGATAGTGAGTAGTGAAGTATATATATAGGTAAGGTTAGATTAGGTTAGGTTAGGTTTAATTAGGTTAGATAAGTTAGGGTAAGAAATAGGCTATTTTTGTTGAAATAGAAATAGGGCAGTAATTGTTGGTAGCGTGTCTTCTCTGTTCACGTAGCAGTAAATAGGTATCCAGGAGTTAGTTAGATTACCTTAGGTTAGGTTAGTTTAGGCTAGGAAATAGGCTAGGTTTGTAGAAATACAAAAAGAAGGGCTGTAATTGTAGGTAGCGTTTCCTATCACCGAATACATCTATTCACCTAACAGTAAATAGGTATCCAGGAGTTAGTTACGTTAGGTTAGGTTAGGTTAGCTTAGATTAGGTTATGTTTGTTTTGACTAGGAAATAGGCTAGGTTTGCAGGTTAAGTTAGGTTAGTTTAGGCTAGGTTTGTAGAAATAGAAATAGAAAAGGGCTGTAATTGTTGGTAGCCTATCTAACCTAACTAAGGAACCTAACCAACCAACCTAACCAACCAACCTAACCAAGCAACCTAACCAATCAACCTAACCAAGGAACCTAATCAACCAACCTAACCAAGCAACCTAACCAACCAACCTAACCTAACTCAACCAACCCAACCAACCAACCAACCAACCTAACCTAACCAACCAACCTAACCAACGTAACCAACCAACCTAACCAACCAACCTAACCAATGTAACCAACCAACCTAACCAATGTAACCAACCAACCTAACCAACGTAACCAACCAACCTAACCAACGTAACCAACCTAAGCAACCAACCTAAGCAACCTAACCTAACCAACCAACCAACCTAACCAACGTAACAAACCAACCTAACTAACCAACCAACCAACCTAACCAACCAACCTAAGCTATCTAACCTAACCAACCAACCTATCCAACCAACCTTATCTATCTAACCTAACCAACCAACCTAAGCTATCTAACCTAACCAACCAACCCAACCAACCTAACCTAACCAACCAACCTAACCAACGTAACCAACCATCCTAACCAACGTAACCAACCATCCTAACCAACGTAACCAACCAACCTAACCAACGTAATAACGTAACCAACTTAACCTTACCAACCAACCTAACCAACCTAACCTAACCAACCTAACCAACCTAACCAACGAACCTAACCAACAAACCAACCAACCTAACTAACCAACCAACCTAAACAACCAACTTAACCAACGTAAACTATCTAACCTAACCAACCAACCTAAGCTATCTAACCTTAACAAGCAACCTAACCAACCAACCTAACCAAGCAACCTAACCTACCAACCTAACCAGGCAACCTAACCAACCAACCTAACAAACCAACCTAAGCTATCTAACCTAACCAACCAACCTATCCAACCAACCTTAGCTATCTAACCTAACCAACCAACCTAACCAACCAACCAACCTAAGCAACCAACCTAAGCAACCTAACCTAACCAACCTAACTTAACCAACCAACCTAACCAACCAACCTAACCAACCTAACAAACCAACCTAACTAACCAACCAACCTAACCAACCAACCTAAGCTATCTAACCTAACCAACCAACCTATCCAACCAACCTTAGCTATCTAACCTAACCAACCAACCTAAGCTATCTAACCTAACCAACCAACCTAAGCTATCTAACCTAACCAAGCAACCTAACCAAGCTACCTAACCAACCAACCTAACCAAGCAACCTAACCAAGCAACCTAACCAACAAACCTAACCAAGCAACCTAACCAACCAACCTAACCAAAGAACCTAATCAACCAACCTATCCAAGCAACATAACGAACCAACCTAACCTAACCTAACCAACCAACCCAACCTAACCTAACCAACGTAACCAACCATCCTAACCAACATAACCAACCAACGTAACCAACCTAACCTAACCAACCAACTAACCTAACCAACCAACCAACCTAACCAACGTAACCAACCAACCTAACCAACGTAACCAACCTAAGCAACCAACCTAAGCAACCTAACCTAACCAACCTAACCTAACCAACCAACCAAACTAACCAACCAACCAACCTAACCAACCTAACAAACCAACCTAACTAACCAACCAACCTAACCAAACAACCTAAGCTATCTAACCTATCCAACCAACCTTAGCTATCTAACCTAACCAACCAACCTAAGCTATCTAATTTAACCAACCAACCTAAGCTATCTAACCTAACCAAGCAACCTAATCAACCAAGCTAACCAAGCAACCTAACCAACCAACCTAACCAACCAACCTAACCTAACCAACCTAACCTAACCTAACCAACCAAACTAACCTAACCTAACCAACCAACCTAACCAACGTGACCAACCAACCTAACCAATGTAATAATGTAACCAACTTAACCTAACCAACCAACCTAACCAAACCAACCTAACCAACCAACCAACCTAACCAAACCAACCTAAACAACCAACCAACCTAACCAACCAACCTAATCAACCAACCTAAGCTATCTAACCAACCAACCTAACTAACCAACCAACCTAACCAACGTAAACTATTTAACCTAACCAACCAACGTAACTAACCTAACCAACCAACCTAAGCTATCTAACCTAACCTAACCTAACCAACCAACCCAACCTAACCTAACCAACCAACCAACCAACCCAACCTAACCAACCAACCTAACCAACCAACCAAAGCAATCTAACCTATCCAACCAACCTAACCAACCAACCTAACCAACCAACTTAAGCTATCTAACCTAACCAAGCAACCTAACCAACCAACCTAACCAACCAACTTAAGCTATCTAACCTAACCAACCAACTTAAGCTATCTAACCTAACCAACCAACCTAACCAACCAACCAAAGCTATCTAACCTAACCAACCAACCTAACCAACCAACCAAAGCTATCTAACCTAACCAACCAACCTAACCAAGCAACCTAACCAACCAACCTAACCAACCAACCTAACCAACCAACTTAAGCTATCTAACCTAACCAACCAACTTAAGCTATCTAACCTAACCAACCAACCTAACCAACCAACCAACTTAAGCTATCTAACCTAACCAACCAACTTAACCAACCAACCTAACCAAGCAACCTAACCTAACCAACCAACCTAAGCAACCTAACCTAACCAACCAACCTAAGCTATCTAACCTAACCAACCAACCTAACCAACGTAAACTATCTAACCTAACCAACCAACGTAACTAACCTAACCAACCAACCTAACCAACCTAATTATGTTATTATATTATTATTATTATTATATTATTATTATTATATTATTATTATTATTATATATTATATTATTATTATTATATTATTATTATTATTATATATTATATTATATTATTATTATTATATATTATATTATTATTATTATTATTATATATTATATTATTATTATAGAACCTTATTATATTATCAACTCCCTTCTTATTATCTGACACGAACCTTCGGTTCGTGTCAGAGTCCATGAGTGTCCGTGTGCGTGTCCGTGTGAGTGTCCGTGTCCGTGTATCCATGGGGTTTTGGGTCCAGGAAGCTATTTGTGTCGACCCAAATTGCCTCCCTTCTCCCCACCTGAAATCCAGGTGGATTGAAAGACCTGCCCGAGGTCAGTGGATCCAGGTATCCGTCCGTGACCCCCCGGACTTCAACCCTTCCCCACATTCCAAGGAGTCGGTCAATCAATCTTCGGCTATCCAGAGAATCTATCGAAACTGATGCTCCTACAGGAGGGGACACACAGAGAAATCTGTGCCCTGTACTTGCAACCGTTCCGACAGGCTCGAACGCAGATCTATCCGGATTAGGAACTTGTTCTATCCGACTAGGCCACGCTGGAGTTGCCTTCTGAATCAAATTTGGAACTTGTATTTATATCTCATAGCAAGGTTAATTAGTGTCTATTTATCAACAGTTGCAATGATTGATATGTGAAGTTGTTAATTTGTGTTGACAGTTAGAAATACCTGACAGCTTTGTTTGATAAGGTTGCAGTCCCGTGAGGCAGTTTTATGAATGAATATTGGAGAATTTAGGCTAACTGACATTGTGTGTGTGTGTGTGTACTCACCTAGTTGTACTCACCTAGTTGTGTTTGCGGGGGTTGAGCTCTGGCTCTTTGGTCCCGCCTCTCAACCGTCAATCAACAGGTGTACAGATTCCTGAGCCTATTGGGCTCTATCATATCTACACTTGAAACTGTGTATGGAGTCATCCTCCACCACATCACCTCCTAATGCATTCCATTTGTCAACCACTCTGACACTAAACAAGTTCTTTCAAATATCTCTGTGGCTCATTTGGGCACTCAGTTTCCACCTGTGTCCCCTGTGTCCCCTGTGTCAACCGACTGTCTCACCACTCGGCTGTTAAAGGCTTTGTCTCAGGTTAGTGTGGGTCACCCAGGTGTGGGAGGAGACACAGGTGTGGGTGTTGGTGCAGGTGTGGGAGACCATGTAGGTGTGGAGGACCACAGATACTAGGGGGGGGGGGGAAATGACGATGATGTGTGAGATGACGGGTGTGGCATGTGATATTGGTACATATGAGACTGGGTGTTTAGAAATATGTGGTTTTGGGGGGTGAGTGAGAGTGAGTGAACTGTGAGGGTGAGAGTGAGTGAACTGTGAGGGTGAGAGTGAGTGACTGTGAGAGAGGGTGAGTGAGAGTGATTGGACTGTAAGAGAGGGTGAGTGAGAGTGAATGGACTGTGAGAAGGGTGAGTGACTGGGTGGAGGTTGGTGTGAAATGTCAGCAGGTGAGAGGGTCCACAGTAGTTTCCCCTCACCCCCTCCCCTTCCCCCTCATCCACCTACACTTTCATCCTCATCCACCTGCCTCTTCACTCCAGGACCCCCCCCCCCCACACATCTGCCCTTTCCTCATAACTCCTCATCTGCCATCTGAGGCCAGTGGCACTCACCTCCCCCCCCCCTACATCTGAGTGCCTCACACACACTTGTATGCCGCTAGCAGGTGTGTGTGTGACGTGTGTATGAAGCCCTCATGTATGCTGCCCTCACGTCTATGCTTCCCATATGAGTATGCTGCACAGGCACATGTGCAGTCTGCGAGCCTGTGTCACCCACGCTCCTATGCCTCATGACACTCGTGAGGTACACATACACACACACACTCATATTTGGCCAACACACTCATGCCGCCCACATACTCATGCCGCCCACGTACTCATGCCGCCCATGGACTCATAGCACCGCCAAACCCATGAGTGTTCATCAATAAACACTCGGGCGTAATAGACGCATTCCAGCACATATGTACGCCCGCACATACGTACACCCGCACGTACGTACGTCCGCACATATGTACGCCCACACGTACACACTGGGAAGCATACACGAACCTCCCTCTCAGACCACCTAGGTAGTTATCTAAGTATTTGCGATGGTCCGAAAGCATATTACGGTTTCAGTGATAGCCTACTGACAAACAGGGAAATGAACCTTTGTCCTAAACAGAAATTATTCTCAAGTTATACATTTATTGTAATATAAATCCAGACTGGACACCACGAGCGTAGCTATCGTCATGTAAGTACATTTAGGTAGTTACGCACACACACACATATATGTAAACAAAACACATAGCCTGTTATACAGGAATTGTAGGTTTATATCTACAGATGACTGGAAGGAAAAGAGACCACGTGGTTTAAGCTGTATATATGTTGTTGTTGTTGAGTTAGGGGCGACGACGATCGTGGGATCGGATGCGCCCCGGCGTACCCGTGAAGGGTGAATCGCAGAAAAGCCAGAAGAGGCGAAACGCCAAGCCAAAACGCGAAACGAGTGACGCCAAGCACTAGAAACTAATATGCCACACGGCAAAGCTACGCACAAAGGGAGAGGCAGAAGCACATAATAGAACAGGGCAAACAAACAGCCAGAAGGGCACACAGCACGTCATAGAGCAAACACACAAGAAATCAGAGCACAAACTTGCCCGGGAACTTGGCCCGCGGGAATCTTACATTTAACGCCTCCCAGAGCACCCATTGCCAAGGGTCTCGTCCATCCACCGGTGACGCCATAACATCTGGAACCGGGGCAACAAACACCTGCAAACTGGGGACCCAGATGGTAGTACTCATGAGGCGAGAAGTCGCCACTCGCCCCCACAGGAAGGGAACTTGCCCCCCACGAAAGCACTCCGGTCCGTCAGACAGCAGTAACTCGGCAATCTTCGACCAGTGACCCGGTGGCATCACAGACGCCGGCAACACGTCCCCTAGGGCCCCAACGCGCACCCGCACCACAGGGGTACCCGTGGCCCCGGGCACACCACCAGACGACAGCAGGGAACCCGGACGGCGCGCATCCTTCCGTAACGTCACCACCAGGCCACGCCCAGCACCAGAGTCCACACCATCCCTGGCAGCGGGAGCCACCACCCCCCACTGTGGAGAGTCCCCCGGCGGAGAAAGAACCGAAGGCACGTCCGAGACACAGGCACCAGCACCAGCAAGCACATGGACCTCCGCCACCACGAACCGCGGAGACATCGACGCATCCGTATCCACACTGTCAACATCTGAAGCCCCACAGTCACTGAAGTCACCAACGTCGGCCCAGGAAGAAGACGAACGCCGGGAACGTTTGGGCACCGGCCGGATATCGTCCGAGCCGGTAAGTGACCCAGAAACACGGGTACCACGAGCCGAAGGAACCGATGCCAGGACGGCAGCAGCCTCTACCACAGGGGGAACCGGACCACACACAGCAGGAGGCTCCGCAGTCACCCCAGCACCCAGCACATCCGGGACCCGAGTCACGGACACAGGGCCAGGCGCAGCATCAGAAGACGAGGGAGAAGACAGTGACGTCACACAGGGAGCTCCAGGGAGGGCCACGGGAGCAGCTGGGACAGCGACAGGATCAGGCAGACCAACCGACGGTACCTCAAGAACCGGAGGAGGGACGGCAACAACCGGAGGAGGGACGGCAACAACCGGAGGAGGGACGGCAACAACCGGAGGAGGGACGGCAACAACCGGAGGAGGGACGGCAACAACCGGAGGAACGGCAGGCGCAGCCGGGGAAGCTGCAGCAGCAGACGGGACGCGCACCACCTCATCAACATCACCGGGGATAGTGGGCTCCTAAGCTACCGTGCAGTGAGGACGTGTCGCCTGCTGCTCCGGTGGTTTGAGTCGGTTCTCACTACGTGTAGAGAGCCATGGGGAAGGCTCAGCGCAAGAGGGAATGGAAGCAGCTTTCGGACGAGGAAGGACGGGGGACCGATGTGCAGCAGGCCCCAAAGAAAACTGCTATCGAGGCTTTACCACTTGCTTCTACCAGCAAGTCAGCGGACGTAATGGACCTAGAGAGGACAGCGTCAGTCACACACCAGCCAGTGTCAGTCAATGCTTCTCTGTCCGCAACGCTGCCGCGGGACGGCAGTATGAGTCAGGAGAGGACACCACCGGTTTCACGCCAGCCAATGTCGGCCATTGTTCCTCTCTCCACAGCCCAGCCGCTGGACAGCAGTATGGGACAGGGGAGGACACCACCAGTCTCACACCAGACATCGCCAGCCTCTGCACTTCTTCCGAAATTCAAGATCATGCAGACCGACCACTTTCCTACAGCATATGGAGTAGTAACGGCGATGGAAAAAGAACAACCAGAGCTCAAACTTTCCATTACAGTCAACCTGAAGGGAGAAATAATACTGACACCTCAAGACCAACAGACTGCACATTACTTAGAGAAGGTAAGAGTCCTGCAGGGGAAACCTGTGTGCTTGGTAAAGCTGGACCCTTCAGAACGACGCACACGAGTCGTGCTTTTGGGATACCCAATCGACTTTCCCCTGGATCCAGTGCTAGAACACAAGCAAGTCCTGAGTGCGGAACGTTGCCACACAAAAGTAGACAAGGCAGCGACGCGTCAGGTTCTGGTGACCGTCATGGGACATGTGCCGGAAACTTTCGGTCTTGGAAATTGGGGGACATACCGACAGAGGCCATACGTCCCGGAACCCCTACGCTGCTTCAGGTGTCAGAAATACGGCCACCATCAGTCACGCTGCACAGGACAGGAGAGGTGCGGAGTGTGCAGCCTGAGACATCCCACCAAAGACTGTATTGCCAAGCACAAGGCAAACCAGACCACAACAGCCAAATGTCCAAATTGTGGAGGCAAACATCATGCCTGGAGCACAACCTGCTCTGCACGGAAACAAAAAGTGCAGACAGCTCAGGCCAGGGTCAACACACTGACCAGCGGTACATCCACCAACACCACCGTCTGGAACACTCGTGCACAGCCACAACAGCCACCCGCTCTCACAGAGCAAAATTTCCCGAATCTGTCAATTCCGAATCAGACATTACACGAAAGTGTTGCAGAAGTCCAGCAAGTGCAAATGAGCAGAAAACACTTACTTTCGGAATCTACTCACCAGCTATAAAGTTTTACCGAGGTCCAGCTGCAAACCATCGTGAAGATCATGGCAGAGACCATTATCAATTGCCTACAGATGACGCAGAACGCCTCACAACAACAGACTCAAGACATCACTTGTGTGATAATGGACAAGATCGTGCAGCAGACCACAGTTACACGAGAAATAGACAGTCTCCGACAGGATGGAGCACAAGAGGACAAACAACGCAACTTGGACGTACTGACTACCGACAACAGTCGGCTAGTCAAGACACCGGAACATCGACATTCACAAACGCAACTGCAAGACGCAGTGACCACCCACGATCAACAGAATCTTCAAACACAGGAGACAGACAACAACAGCCAATGCAGTCTGATCTGCAGCAACGCCAACAAAGACGTATTGAACAGCAGAGATGCGCAGGTTCCGCCAACACAAGAAACGACCGCGAGCAATCAATGCAGTCCGACTTGCAGCAATCCCAACAACAAAGTGATGGACCACAGTTCTGCACAGATTCCAACAATGCCGGGGTTGACCACGGACAATCAATGCAGTCCGACCTGCAGCACTTCCAACAACATAGCGATGGACCACAGTTATGCACAGATTCCAACAACGTCGGGGA
Organism: Procambarus clarkii; assembly: GCF_040958095.1. Lineage (NCBI taxonomy): Eukaryota > Metazoa > Arthropoda > Malacostraca > Decapoda > Cambaridae > Procambarus > Procambarus clarkii. Next base: position 48,332,755 of record NC_091165.1, on the reverse strand, counting down.
TGACCACGAACTATCAATGCAGTCCGATTTGCAGCGACACGACTTGCGAGGCGGAGAATATAGAGGTCGATTCCGAGGAGGAGTTCTAGTAGAACAAGCAACACCAACCGAACCCGTCGTCTGGCCATTACGAATTCTGCAGTGGAACATACAAGGTCTTGGAAATAAAAAACACACACTTCAGGAGGCTGCAATCAGCACGAAAGCAGATATAATCGTTTTGGAAGAAACTCTTTTCCCGGCCACGAAATCCTTCAGATTAGCTGGATATCAGCACTATGTTCTCCCGTATGAGCAGGGGAGACTAAGAGGATTAATGACCCTAGTCAGAAACACCATACCCAGCAAGAAAATAGACTCGGTTTCATGTGGGGATGGAGTAGAGGTATTAGCAGTTACAGTGAATATGGCTAATTTTGAGCTCCTCATATACAACGTCTACAAGCCCCCTAGACGTAAACTAGAAGCAGAGGCAGTGCTTGCCTTGGCCACGCAGGAAAATTTAATTCTTGCTGGAGATTTTAATGCTCATCATCCAGAGTTAGGTGCAACTGGGCCAGCCAATGCAGATGGGCGCCATTTAGCTGCTGCTCTGCGAGAAATACCTGAAATTACACTTCTCAACACTGGGGAACCCACTCACATTCTAGGAGGTTCCCTTGATCTTACATTCATCTCCACAGCACTCCAGCAACAGGCGAAGTGGGAAGTAGACCCGGTGATCACCAGTGACCACTATGCTACTGTCACGACACTCAACCTGGCACGACCTCCTACACCTCCTGCGCGGCCTCGGTGGAATTTAGGAAAGGCCAATTGGAATGTATACCAGGAAGAACTTGAAAAATGGTATGCAACGTACACGCCACCTGGGGATTTGAACATACACGAGACCAATCTGCAGGAAGCCGTTGCAGCTGCTGCGAACAAAGCTATTCCAATCATTATCACAGGTAACACGAAACGAAAGAACTATTGGTTCTATAGTAATGACGTTAAAGAACAGAACCACAGAGTCAATATCTTCAGAAAACATCTAAAGAGAAACCCCACACCAGAGGGAAGAACTCTGCTACGAGCGGTGATATCTGAAGCAAGGCGAGTTTCTCGAGAAGTAAAGGAGGCAAGATGGTTTGAGTGGTGTCAAACTCTAAATGAACATAGTAGTCTTGGCAAGATATGGGGTCAGATTAAAACTATATCAGGTCGACCAGCCCGGCCACAGGCATGTATTCAACCATTGCAGGAGGCTGAGAGACTTGCTCTCCAATTTGCAGAAAGAACAGCTTCATATCAGCTTCCTGCAATGGTCCGAAGGCAGCAAGACCACTTAAAACAAGAGAGGATGACAGTCATTCATGAGGGCTTAGCTATAAATGACGAATGTGACTGTCCCTTCACCGAACAGGAACTAAGCAGAGCCAAAAAGGGTGGTAAGGACACTGCACCAGGTGCTGATAACATTACATACTCAATGATCGCACATGCAGGTCCTGCTGGAGACCGAGGGATGTTGGACGTCATCAATGCGTCTTGGCAGCAAGGCAAACTACCGCCCTCTTGGAAGAAAGCAGACATCATACCGATTCCTAAGCCGAATGAACCTGGCAATTACAGACCCATTTCCTTAACATCATGCGTTAGTAAAACTGCAGAACGCATGGTCTTAAATAGGCTACTGTGGAAGACTGGAGACCTTCATAAACACATATTTGGCTTCACTAGAGGTGTAGGTATTGCCAACTGCATAGCAACATTACTAGGAACAGTTAACTCGGGTCCAGCTATAGTGGTCTTCCTTGATCTGGAAAAAGCATTTGAACTTGCAAGCCCGCCAGCAATACTACACACCTTAGTTAAAAAAGGTGTGAGGGGGAAAATGCTAGCATGGATTCAAGATTACCTAAGTCACAGGTATGCCAGAGTAAAGTTGCAAGGACAAGTGTCGGACTACCACTTGCACGAGAATGGGACTCCACAAGGAGGAGTCCTCAGTCCTAGTCTTTTTAACATCCTTATGGAAAACCTTGTTACCATGTCCTTTACAGAAGGGGTTACATTGCTAAGCTATGCTGATGATCTAGCATTAGTCGTTACGGGTCCTTCACTTCTAAATAAAGCTCAAGGTGCTTTAGATCAAGTGACATCTGAATGCAGTGTTTTAGGGCTAAAAATATCTGCACAGAAGTCTAAGGCGATGAGACTAGGTGGCAACGCTCCAGACAGGCACCTACGCATTCAGGACATTAACCTTCAGTGGGTTCCACAATATCGATATCTCGGAGTGTGGATTGATTTTAAGATGACATTCAATAAGCAAATTCAATATCTAAAGGAGAAAGGAAAGTCACGAATAAATATAATGAGAGCAATCACAGGGCCCCGTCTAGGAGCGGGACACAGAGTGTTGAGAATGTTTTACATACACGCCGTTCGTTCCCTGGTTGATTATGCAGCACCTGCCTTACTCACTCTTTCTCCTGGTCAGTGGGCAAACGTTGAGGTTCTTCAAAATGATGCATTGCGAGTCATAACAGGTGCTCCCAGATGGACTAAAATCCTGAACCTAAGACTAGAGACAAAGCAAACGTCGATTGAAATAAGGGTAAAGGGGATTGCTGCGTGCATGCTGACCAAGATATTGACTAGACCTAGAATCAGTTCACTTAAAGATTTGATCACTGGAGCACTAACTCTGGACAGAAGAGCCTCCAATAGCAACAGGTGGACCCATTGTGCGTTAAACGCCATCGATACGTTTGATATGGCAAACAGTCACTGAGAGGGGTGTCGACGACATACATGCAGACTTTGTTATACAAGCCCCTTGGGAATCTCTGCCAGCAGACTTTCAGATTATGGCTCTTGACGGAAAGAAGAACCAGACACATCCTCATCTGCTACGTCACATTGCACAGATGCATATAGAAGCAAACATGGCATCCGACAGCTTCACTTACTTCACGGATGGGTCAGTAGACCAGCAGGGACAGGAAACCGGAGCTGCAGTTAAAGCAGGAAACTCTGTATATAGTTGGAGGCTCTCAAATGGGTGTTCGACTTTACAGACTGAGATGCTAGCCATTCAAAAGGCTTTGGAACATGCTCTTGCTGAACACCGCCAACATGTTATCGTCCATACAGATTCGAGAACCGCCATTGAAACCTTGCAACAGGAACACATATGTGATAACATCCATCTGATCACCAATGTCTTATCATTCATGCACACACTCCACCGACAAGGCCGACGGGTGCTTATCAACTGGGTGCCAAGTCATGTGGGACTATTAGGTAATGACATTGCAGACGAAGCTGCGAAACTTGCTACTAAGAGGAGGAATGTAGACATTTACATACCACCGAGTCTCTCCCAGATGAAGAAAGTGATTCGAAACAGAGCAATGCGAAGGCTGTACAGTGACCACAACACAGCAGTTGCAACATCAGGATCTGCGGGTTGGTACAAGAATTCCACCAACTACGAACCACTTAGTTTGATGAAAGGGGGCAGTAGAACAACAGAAGTGCACTTACATCGCATCAGGCTTGGATACCCATGTGCATGGGAAATAGGCTTACGGGTTCCGGAAGGTGAGAGGAAATGTCAACACTGTGGAGAAATGCCCGACAGACCACTGGAACATTATCTAACACAGTGCACAGTTACAAACCCGTTAAGATTTCACCTTCGATTCGACAGAGCAGAGGAAGTTGTTAAACACATATGGCAAAATCTTACTGAAGCGACCATACGGGTCATACATACTCATCCTCCGCCCAGGTAAACCAGAAACGGGCATCACTTAGTGGGCCAGCCAGAGGCTTAGGGCCAGCGCAGGATTATCCCTGCTAAAAAGAAAAAAAAAACAAAAAAAAAAAACCATCACCGGAGACTGCCGCCAGAGGGAGCGGCGGGAAATCCTCGTCGCGGAACAAGTTGACAGGAGCAGCAGGGGCCTCAGAGCACCCGGCAGCCTGATGCCCCAACAGGCCACACCGGAAACAGGTACGAGGCTGCCGGCCATAATACACCCGGACGTAGTACCCCATAAGCCGGACAGAAGAAGGTATATCCGACCGCAGGCGCATCCCCAACGTGCGAATGTTTGTACGCCTCCCAGCATACCGCCCCGAGGAGAGCGTGTTCACCCGCACGCTGACAACAGTACCAAAACCCCCGAAGTAACGCCGGAGGAGGTCATCAGGGAACTCCAGGGGCGCACCATGGACACTGACATAAGTCAGGGCACCACTGCGGTCCGAAATCGCCACAGAGCCGGCATCGTCTGGCAACGGCAACGTACGCCCCCCGTACCGACGGAGGAAGTCCCGGTACTCGTCCTCCCCCACGCCCGTAATTAGCTCCACACCGTAAACAGCTTCCACCGGGACACGAAGCATGTCACACATCACCATCTCGATGGTCGGATAACCAGCCTTACAAGTGAACTCCAGGCCCACGGAGTTCACACGCTGAACAGGAGGAAGATGGCCCCCATGTCAGCACTGCCACGTCAACGCAGCCAGGCAGGCAACAAAACTGGTAGGGCAGAGACGCCCACAACACCTGGCGACCAAAACAGTAAACAACTCCAACAGCCACGGAGGGTCGGTAAACGTCCTCACTCCACGGCTGCTAGCAGTCGACCTAAGCTGTATATATAGAACAGATCCACGAGGCTTCCTCCTCTAACAACAACAACAACAACTGCAATCCGAGCCGTTTTCGACACTATAGGCGTCTGAATCCAAACATGAGAAAATCCACATTCTCATAAGAACACTAAGATATATATCCACTATTCAAGAAAGACAACATGATCCTAAAGAAAGGAATAATAACTGCATACCGCTAAATATTATCTATAAAAATTAAGAATAGCGTGTCGAAAATATAAATATTTCGTGAATCCGGTGTAGACGGCTACTTGTCTCACGAACACCGGGGAAGACGACGCTAGCCAGAGGTGTAGACGGCTACTTGTCTCACGAACATCGGGGGAGACGACGCTAGCCAGAGGTGTAGACGGCTACTTGTCTCACGAACACCGGGGGAGACGACGCTAGCCAGAGGTGTAGACGGCTACTTGTCTCACGAACACCGGGGGAGACGACGCTAGCCAGAGGTGTAGACGGCTACTTGTCTCACGAACATCGGGGGAGACGACGCTAGCCAGAGGTGTAGACGGCTACTTGTCTCACGAACACCGGGGGAGACGACGCTAGCCAGAGAGATTGTAAACATTGCCAAGCGAAGACGTCCCTTGTGCTTAAACGGAAGTTTATAAGCCAGAAACTATTAATATTAATTTTGTAACAACTGCTTGTGCCTCGTTATTGTTATTAAGGTGTAGGATTGTTTATAATAATAGAGAAGAGGAAAAGCAGTGACAACAAAAAGCATAAACGCAATGCATCAAGCCTATATTGACGCCTTCACTGTCGCCACCAGTCCCGTCTCTGTTTACACCACATAAATCCTAATGTTTACACCACATAAATCCTAATGTTTACACCACATAAATCCTAATGTTTACACCACATAAATCCTAATGTTTACACCACATAAATCCTAATGTTTACACCACATAAATCCTGATGTTTACACCACATAAATCCTAATGTTTACACCACATAAATCCTAATGTTTACACCACATAAATCCTAATGTTTACACCACATAAATCCTAATGTTTACACCTCATAAATGCTAATGTTTACACCACATAAATGCTAATGTTTACACCACATAAATGCTAATGTTTACACCACATAAATCCTAATGTTTACACCACATAAATCCTAATGTTTACACCACATAAATGCTAATGTTTACACCACATAAATCCTAATGTTTACACCACATAAATCCTAATGTTTACACCACATAAATCCTAATGTTTACACCACATAAATCCTAATGTTTACACCACATAAATCCTAATGTTTACTCCACATAAATCCTAATGTGTACACCACATAAATCCTAATGTGTACACCACATAAATCCTAATGTGTACACCACATAAATCCTAATGTTTACACCACATAAATCCTAATGTTTACACCACATAAATCCTAATGTTTACACCACATAAATCCTAATGTTTACACCACATAAATCCTAATGTTTACACCACATAAATCCTAATGTTTACTCCACATAAATCCTAATGTGTACACCACATAAATCCTAATGTGTACACCACATAAATCCTAATGTGTACACCACATAAATCCTAATGTGTACACCACATAAATCCTAATGTTTACACCACATAAATCTTAAATAGTCACAGTTTAGCTTTTTGGAATCCTATTTAATTCTTACCAAAAACACTAACCCCCTAAAAAACAATGAAAGTAGTTAAGACGAGGGCTGTCGAGCCCAAAGTAATCAAAATATAAAATTTAAGCTTTTTAAATTTGTGTGTATATATATATATATATATATATATATATATATATATATATATATATATATATATATATATATATATATATATATATATACATATACTATATATATATATATATATATATATATATACTATATATATATATACTATATATATATATATATATATATATATATATATATATATATATATATATATATATATATACTTAGTGATAAATAAGCTAGGCCGAAGCTTATAATAAAAGTGGCAGTACCTAATTACGGCACACATTTGTATTATTATCAAAGAGTGCTAATGCGAGGTTACATTCCAGGCTGGTGAATGGTGTGCACATCAGCCGCTGCAAGTAACCCATTATAACTCCTCTAGAAAGAAGCCTGGTACTCGACACGTCGGTCCTGGCTTCATCAACTACAACAGTTAAGACTCGACCAATTATTGTAATGTTATTTTGTAATTTTTGTATTTTTTTAATTTTTTTATATCGAGGGTAAATACCACATTAATTTTGGTCGTTTGGGTTGACAACCAAAACTCCAGGATAATATAAATATATATATATATATATATATATATGACAATGTCAGACCACGGAGGAAAAATGAAACAGGAAATTTCCTTAAGTACTTTCGTATATTAAATACATCTTCAGAAGGACCTTCTGAAGATGTATTTAATATACGAAAGTACTTAAGGAAATTTCCTGTTTCATTTTTCCTCCGTGGTCTGACATTGTCACATTCTTAATCACGTGTTTATTTTCGTGATATACACACACATATATATATATATATATATATATATATATATATATATATATATATATATATATATATATATATATATATATATATATATATATATATATATATAATATATTGGTGTATACTGGCAGCAGGTTTTCTTTCAAACATGTTTCATTGAATATGACCGCATATTCTGTATTTATTATTTTCTGGTTTAGGGCTTCTATCCCTCTAACTATTTTCTTAGCATCAGGGCTTAATTGAAATAGGAGTTCTCCAAAACTCCTTTTCGTACTTTTAAGGTGAAGAAAAGAAGTGATTTACTATAGAGTGTATTACACTTATTTATATAATTTGCACGACGTTTCGAACCTCCATGGTTCATTCTCAAGTGAACAGATCTTACAATACTAGTTGATTTTATACCCGCATTAGGTCAGGTGATAATACAATGAAGGTGAAAAACATGGGGGGGATACATAAGGGATAAACATAGGGGCTGCAGAAGGCTTATTGGCCCATACGAGGCATCTCCTATCCAAACACAAAGATTAATCCAGTGTAATTGGCCTGTTATGTTGGACATTCTCTTCTGTGTTGGCATCGATATGTTCTTGTCTTGTCCTTACTCTCATGGTGGGTAGAGTAAATAGTTCCGTGATTTGGGTGTTCATGGTAGGTCGCTCTATTCTTATGTGAATTGCCTCAAGAATTTGTAATCTTCTTGAATCTTGGGTTTTGTCTATTATGCAAGTATTCTTGTTCAACATTTCTCTTGTTAGAGTAATGTCATGGGCTTGTCTCATGTGATTCCTAGGGGCACCAGATTGAAGATGGCATGTCAAACGCCTCGTCAGCTTGGTCGACGTCATACCTATGTACTTACATTGAAGGTTACATCCTTCGTGGGGGCAAGTGTACATGTATACAACGCTTGACTGCTGTAGAGGGTTCTCCGTCGGCTTCGGGCTGTTTTTGATAAGGAGTTCGGAAGTCTTCTTGGTTTTGTAGAATATTATCAGGTTTATGTTTTGGTTAGGAGTAGTGCTTTTTACTCCTTTACGGATTATTTCTTTCATTATTCTTTCCTCTTTTATATGTTCACTGTGCATGGTTGATTTGTAATATAATTTTATTGGGGGTGTTGTGGTTTCTGTTCTAGGTTCTGAATTATACCAACGGTCCAAGTGTCTTCTTATAGCAGCGTTTATTTCCGCGTTGCTATATCCGTTGTTCACCAATACCTGAGTTACTCTTTCAAACTCTCTACTCACGTTGCTCCATTCAGAGCAGTGGGTTAGCGCTCGACGAATATAAGCATTGAGAACACTGGCTTTGTATCTTTGGGGGCACTCACTTCTACCGTTCAGGCATAATCCTATGTTGGTGGGCTTGGTATATACGTTGGTGCTTAAAGAGGTTCCTGTTTTTGGACCGTTGGTATAATTCAGAACCTAGAATTATAATTCTAGGTTCCTAGAACCTAGAGGTTAGAATTATTAATCTTACTTTTTCGGTCATATTTAATAATATATATATATATATATATATATATATATATATATATATATATATATATATATATATATATTTGTGACGGAGTTCCCCCCCTTATAATTCTCCCACGCCTGCAGTAAGAGTCATGTCTGCTTTTCCCAAGCGTTCTCTACGTTGCAGGCTACAATTTGATATATGGGAGAGAGTGAAGTGTTCTCGGAGAGCCGAGAAATTTGTGAAATAGTAATATTTTGGCCTGTGGTTTAGGCCCTTTAGGGAGCCAAGATGGCGCTTACCTCCCTGATCTCCCGCCAAAACCGTGTGACGTCAGTGGCACCGGATTGGTCACCGACAGCAGTGTGGCACTGGGAGCCAATGAAAACCTCCCGTGGCGAAAGTGACGTCACGAAGGAAGGGGGTCCGGCCAGCGCGCCGGGCTGGCGCCAGCAGTCAGACACGACACGTCATAGAGGTCGGACGTGCGACGAGTGGTCCTATCTGTCGGACAGCTGTTTCCCACTTCCGTGGATTTACGCGTCACCTGAAGTCCGCCAGTACTCTGAGAAGTCTTCCCTAGTTCATGTGTTGAACCAGAAGAGGGAATTGACGGTTATTTGAGCAACAAGTGCTCCAGTCAGGTACTGTGCCAGTAGCAGTGAAGCCGTGCAGTGACGTATGTTGACGTCTGTGGCAATTCACCAGTTCGTGACAGCGTAGTGGCTGACAGAGCCACTGGGTAGCTGAGGAAGAGAGGACTATTTGGGGAAACCGAACGACTGTAGCTGAGACGTAGGCGACAGCCGTTGCTGGGAGAAGACGACGGCCAGGAGACCGACTCCAACCTTCAAGAAGTCAAGGAGGAGGACGGACCTGCAGTGAGGAGGCACGGAGACGACGCGCTAAACGGTGGGACGACGAGAGGCTCTGGTAGGACACGACGACGTGTAGTGTGGGGGCGTTCCCGACACGAGGACCAGGAGCTACATCTCGACTCTCATCGGAGGATAGGGTGAAGTAGGTGGTTCTAGTTCCCTCCCCATTCCCCTTTAGTTAGCTATATTATTTGGCTATATTATCTAGCCTGAAGATTTTATATGTCGTGAGCAAGTCTCACCTATGTCACGGTAAAGCACCAGTGTGCTAGACAGTACTATCAAGAGTACTTGTAATATTCATGTTGATTATTGGTGTGTACAGGCACCAGGAACCAGTGATAAATTTACTGTGTTGTGTATATCTTTCTATAGATTTTGATATGAACATATAGTGGTAAAATATATATAAGATTATGCCAGTATTTGGAGGTTAGGCTATGTGCCCAGAAACTATTTATTTTCCATGTATTGATGATTGATTTATATACCATATATATGTCTATGTTCATTCAGTGAATAATCATTTGCGAGTACAGTGAATTATTGCGTTATCGCCAACGAGAGAAAGTACTGAAAACTCCAGTGTTAATAGTTTATAATATATTGTTGAGTGAAGAACAATGTGAAGCCATTACAGTGAATCATTATAGCATTGATTGTAGAAAAGACTGTTTGAGCCTGAGTACAGTGTAACTAAGTAATTCGGTTTATTTGTGCCAATATCGAGTGTGCGAGTTTCTAGTAATATTGGAGAATTTAAAGAAACCGAGCGCGTGAATCTAGCAAACAAGCAAATTTCGCGCGGAGAGTCCATTGCGATCAGCTGTTCTTGACACTTGATGAGGAGGGGGAGGTGTTGCCACCTAATGATCGCGGACTATTCGTGGGAACTTCCGGCCGCGTCAGGATTTGCTGATTTAATTGTTGTTGTTTGGCTTTGTGACATCTTTCATACATTTTAAGTAAAATACAAAACTCTCTTTGTGTTTTTATCATCCCCTCCATTGATCTTGTGGCTATACTTTACCTGTAAGCATAGAGTGATAACAATAAGTACCTGCCTAATTCCTGATCTTTGAGTGTGACCTTGCCAAGGCTACCACTGAATACACCAGTCCACTGATGGTGTTATTGGCCACCTTAAACACCAATTGGCGACTTTGTGATTAACCGTAGAGCCCTATTGTTGGGGAGGGCACACGACAGTCGAGGTGAACGAGTCGTGTTCTCACTCTTTCTTAATAAGAGGCCGTTAAGATTGACTGGGAGACTCTCCTGGCGTGCAGTGGCGCCGTGAGGATCGAGGGAAGACCCGCAGGGCTACGGTGAGTTACCTTGAGCATAACTATTGCTCACCCCAGACTAGAGAGTAAGGGTAAGAGAGGTGAAACCCCAACAATATATATATATATATATATATATATATATATATATATATATATATATATATATATATATATATATATATATATAATGTATATATATATATGTGTGTGTGTGTGTGTATGTATATATATCAACAGAAATAGCTTAGTAAACAACTCAGCAGAGACGTAATGATGACTAAGATCTCTTAAGAACAAGAGTAAACAGAGTGAGAATGGTCCAGGCAGGCATGCCACAACCAGGATAACTCAAGTGTCTAAAGCCAAGATGGTCGGCATATTACTAACTAGGCTAGTCATACTACTAACTAAGGTAGGCATTTGTTGTTACAAGTGTTGTTGTTACAGGTGATGTTGTGGTGGTGGCTGTGTTTGTTGGTACAGCTGTTGTTATTGTTGTGGCTGTGTTTGTTGGTACAGCTGTTGTGGCTGTGTTTGTTGGTACAGCTGTTGTTATTGTTGTGGCTGTGTTTCCTGGAACAGATGCTGTTGTGGCTGTGTTTGTTGGTACAGCTGTTGTTATTGTTGTGGCTGTGTTTGCTGGTACAGTTGCTGTTGTGGCTGTGTTTGTTGGTACAGATGCTGTTGTGGCTGTGTTTGCTGGTACAGATGCTGTTGTGGCTGTGTTTGCTGGTACAGATGCTGTTGTGGCTGTGTTTGCTGGTACAGATGCTGTTGTGGCTGTGTTTGCTGGTACAGTTGCTGTTGTGACTGTGTTTGCTGGTACAGATGCTGTTGTGGCTGTGTTTGCTGGTACAGTTGCTGTTGTGACTGTGTTTGCTGGTACAGTTGCTGTTGTGGCTGTGTTTGCTGGTACAGATGCTGTTGTGACTGTGTTTGCTGGTACAGTTGCTGTTGTGGCTGTGTTTGCTGGTACAGTTGCTGTTGTGACTGTGCTGGTACAGTTGCTGTTGTGGCTGTGTTTGCTGGTACAGTTGCTGTTGTGACTGTGTTTGCTGGTACAGTTGCTGTTGTGACTGTGTTTGCTGGTACAGATGCTGTTGTGGCAGTGTTTGCTGGTACAGATGCTGTTGTGGCTGTGTTTGCTGGTACAGTTGCTGTTGTGACTGTGTTTGCTGGTACAGATGCTGTTGTGGCTGTGTTTGCTGGTACAGATGCTGTTGTGACTGTGTTTGCTGGTACAGTTGCTGTTGTGGCTGTGTTTGCTGGTACAGATGCTGTTGTGGCTGTGTTTGCTGGTACAGTTGCTGTTGTGGCTGTGTTTGCTGGTACAGATGCTGTTGTGACTGTGTTTGCTGGTACAGTTGCTGTTGTGACTGTGTTTGCTGGTACAGTTGCTGTTGTGGCTGTGTTTGCTGGTACAGTTGCTGTTGTGGCTGTGTTTGCTGGTACAGTTGCTGTTGTGACTGTGTTTGCTGGTACAGTTGCTGTTGTGACTGTGTTTGCTGGTACAGATGCTGTTGTGGCTGTGTTTGCTGGTACAGTTGCTGTTGTGGCTGTGTTTGCTGGTACAGATGCTGTTGTGGCTGTGTTTGCTGGTACAGTTGCTGTTGTGACTGTTTGCTGGTACAGATGCTGTTGTGGCTGTGTTTGCTGGTACAGTTGCTGTTGTGATTGTGTTTGCTGGTACAGTTGCTGTTGTGACTGTGTTTGCTGGTACAGTTGCTGTTGTGGCTGTGTTTGCTGGTACAGTTGCTGTTGTGGCTGTGTTTGCTGATACAGTTGCTGTTGTGGCTGTACTTGTTGGTAAAGTTGCTGTTGTGGCTGTACTTGTTGGTACAGTTGCTGTTGTGGCTGTACTTGTTGGTAAAGTTGCTGTTGTGGCTGTACTTGTTGGTACAGTTGCTGTTGTGGCTGTACTTGTTGGTACAGTTGCTGTTGTGGCTGTACTTGTTGGTAAAGTTGCTGTTGTGGCTGTACTTGTTGGTACAGTTGCTGTTGTGGCTGTACTTGTTGGTACAGTTGCTGTTGTGGCTGTACTTGCTGGTCTGGCTGGTGTGGGGGGTCTGGCTGGTGTGGGAGGTCTGGCTGGTGTGGGAGGTCTGGCTGGTGTGGGGGGTCTGGCTGGTGTGGGGGGTCTGGCAGGTATTTCTACAAACCTAGCCTAAACTAACCTAACTTAACCTGCAAACCTAGCCTATTTCCTAGTCAAAACAAACATAACCTAATCTAAGCTAACCTAACCTAACCTAACGTAACTAACTCCTGGATACCTATTTACTGTTAGGTGAATAGATGTATTCGGTGATAAAAAACGCTACCTACAATTACAGCCCTTCTTCTTTTTCTATTTCTACAAACCTAGCCTATTTCCTAGCCTAAACTAACCTAACCTAAGGTAATCTAACTAACTCCTGGATACCTATTTACTGCTACGTGAACAGAGAAGACACGCTACCAACAATTACTGCCCTATTTCTATTTCAACAAAAATAGCCTATTTCTTAGCCTAAACTAATCTAACCTAATTAAACCTAACCTAACCTAATGTAACCTTACCTATATATATACTTCACTACTCACTATCATCATCACTACCACACTACTCACTAACATCATCACTACCTCACTACTCACCATCATCATCACTACCACAATACTCACTAACATCATCACTACCTCACTACTCACCATCATCATCACTACCACAATACTCACTAACATCATCACTACCTCACTACTCACCATCATCATCACTACCTCTCTACTCACCATCATCATCACTACCTCTCTACTCACCATCATCATCACTACCTCTCTACTCACCATCATCATCATTACCTCTCTACTCACCATCATCATTACCTCACTACTCACCATCATCATCACTACCTCTCTACTCACCATCATCATCACTACCTCTCTACTCACCATCATCATCATTACCTCACTACTCACCATCACCATCACTACCTCTCTACTCACCATCATCATCATTACCTCACTACTCACCATCACCATCACTACCTCACTATCATCATCACTACCTCTCTACTCACCATCATCATCATTACCTCACTACTCACCATCACTACCACACTACTCACCATCATCACTACCTCACTACTCACCATCACTACCACACTACTCACCATCATCACTACCTCACTATTCACTAACATCATCACTTCCTCACTACTCACTATCATCATCACTACTCACCATCATCACTACCACACTACTCATAAACATCATCACTACCACACTACTCACCATCATCACTACCACACTACTCATAAACATCATCACTACCACACTACTCACCATCATCACTACCACACTACTCTTAACCATCATCACTACCTCACCATCATCATCACTACCACACTACTCACCATCATCACTACCACACTACTCTTAACCATCATCACTACCTCACCATCATCATCACTACCACACTACTCACCATCATCACTACCACACTACTCTTAACCATCATCACTACCTCACCATCATCATCACTACCTCACCATCATCCCTACCTCACCATCATCATCACTACCTTACCATCATCATCACTACCTCACTACTCACCATCATCACTACCACAATACTCACCATCATCATCACTACCACAATACTCACGATCAACATCACTAACCACACTACTTAGCAACACCATCACTACCTCACTACTCACCATCATCATCACTATCACACTACTCACCATCATCATCACTACCTCACTACTCACCATCATCATCACTACCTCACTACTCACCATCATCATCACTACCTCACTACTCACTATCATCATCACTACCACAATACTCACGATCAACATCACTAACCACACTACTCACTATCATCATCACTACCACACTACTCACCATCATCACTACCACACTATTCACTATCATCACTACCTCACTACTCACCATCATCACTACCACTACTCTCTATCATCACTTCTCACCATCAGCATCACTACCTCACTATCATCATCACTACCACACTACTCACCATCATCATCACTACCACACTATTCACTATCATCATCACTACCTCACTACTCACCATCATCATCACTACCACACTACTCACCATCATCATAACTACCTCACTACTCACTATCATCATCACTACCACACTACTCACCATCATCATCACTACCACACTACTCACTATCATCACTTCTATCACTACTCACCATCATCATCACTACCACACTACTCTCCATCATCATCACTACCACACTACTCACCATCATCATCACTACCTCACTACTCACTATCATCATCACTACCTCACTACTCACCATCATCACTACCTCACTAATCACTATCATCATCACTACTCACCATCATCATCACTACCACACTATTCACTATCATTATCACTACCACACTACTCACCATCATCATCACTACCACACTATTCACTATCATCATCACTACCTCACTATCACCATCACTACCTCACTATCATAATAACTACTACACTACTCACCATCATCATCACTACCACACTATTCACTATCATCATCACTACTCACTATCATCACTTCTATCACTTCTCACCATCATCATCACTACCACACTATTCACCATCATCACTACTACACTACTCACTATCATCATCACTACCACACTATTCACTATCATCATCACTACCACACTACTCACCATCATCATCTTTACCTCACTACTCACCATCATCATCACTACATCACTATCATCATCACTACCACACTACTCACCATCATCATCACTACCACACTACTCACCATCATCATCACTACCTCACTACTCACCATCATCATCACTACCTCACTACTCACTATCATCATCACTACCTCACTACTCACCATCATCACTACCACACTACTCACTATCATCACTTCTCACCATCATCATCACTACCTCACTACTCACTATCATCATCACTACCACACTATTCACCATCATCATCACTACCACACTTCACTATCATCATCACTACCACACTATTCACCATCATCATCACTACCACACTTCACTATCATCATCACTACCACACTACTCACCATCATCATCACTACCTCACTACTCACCATCATCATCACTTCCACACTACTCACCATCATCATCACTACCTCACTACTCACCATCATCATCACTACCACACTACTCACCATCATCATCACTACCACACTTCACCATCATCATCACTACCTCACTACTCACTATCATCATCACTACCACACTATTCACTATCATCATCACTACCACACTACTCACCATCATCATCACTACCACACTACTCACCATCATCATCAGTACCTCACTACTTACCATCATCACTACTCACTATCACTACCACACTACTCACCGAGTAGTGTGGTAGTGATGATAGTGAGTAGTGTGGTAGTGATGATGGTGAGTAGTGTGGTAGTGATGATGTTTATGAGTAGTGTGGTAGTGATGATGGTGGGTAGTGATAATGGTGAGTAGTGATGATGATGATGATGGTGAGTAGTGAGGAAGTGATGATGTTAGTGAGTAGTGAGGAAATGATGATGGTGGTGAGTAGAGAAGTAGTGATGATGATGGTGAGTAGTGAGGTAGTGATGATTGTGAGTAGTGTGGTAGTGATGGTGAGTAGTGAGGTAATGATGATGATGGTGAGTAGTGTGGTAGTGATGGTGAGTAGTGAGGTAGTGATGATGATGGTGAGTAGTGAGGTAATGATGATGATGGCGAGTAGTGTGGTAGTGATGATGTTAGTGAGTAGAGAGGTAGTGATGATGATGGTGAGTAGAGAGGTAGTGATGATGATGGTGAGGTAGTGATGATGATGGTGAGTAGTGAGGTAATGATGATGGTGAGTAGAGAGGTAGTGATGATGATGGTGAGTAGTGAGGTAGTGATGATGTTAGTGAGTAGTGTGGTAGTGATGATGATAGTGAGTAGTGAAGTATATATATAGGTAAGGTTACATTAGGTTAGGTTAGGTTTAATTAGGTTAGATTAGTTTAGGCTAAGAAATAGGCTATTTTTGTTGAAATAGAAATAGGGCAGTAATTGTTGGTAGCGTGTCTTCTCTGTTCACGTAGCAGTAAATAGGTATCCAGGAGTTAGTTAGATTACCTTAGGTTAGGTTAGTTTAGGCTAGGTTTGTAGAAATAGAAAAAGAAGAAGGGCTGTAATTGTAGGTAGCGTTTCCTATCACCGAATACATCTATTCACCTAACAGTAAATAGGTATCCAGGAGTTAGTTACGTTAGGTTAGGTTAGGTTAGCTTAGATTAGGATATGTTTGTTTTGACTAGGAAATAGGCTAGGTTTGCAGGTTAAGTTAGGTTAGTTTAGGCTAGGTTTGTAGAAATAGAAATAGAAAAAGGGCTGCAATTGTTGGTAGCTATTCTAACCTAACCAAGGAACCTAACCAACCAACCTAACCAAGCAACCTAACCAAGCAACCTAATCAACCAACCTAATCAACCAACGTAACCAACCAACCTAACCAACCAACCTAACCAATGTAACCAACCAACCTAACCAATGTAACCAACCAACCTAACCAACGTAACCAACCAACCTAACCAACCAACGTAACCAACCAACCTAACCAACCAACCTAACCAATGTAACCAACCAACCTAACCAATGTAACCAACCAACCTAACCAACGTAACCAACCAACCTAACCAACCAACGTAACCAACCAACCTAACCAACCTACCTAACCAATGTAACCAACCAACCTAACCAATGTAACCAACCAACCTAACCAACGTAACCAACCAACCTAACTAATGTAACCAACCTAAGCAACCAACCTAAGCAACCTAACCTAACCAACCAACCAACCTAACCTAACCTAACCTAACCTAACCTAACCAACCTAACAAACCAACCTAACTAACCAACCAACCAACCTAAGCTATCTAACCTAACCAACCAACCTATCCAACCAACCTTAGCTATCTAACCTAACCAACCAACCTAAGCTATCTAACCTAACCAACCAACCTAAGCTATCTAACCTAACCAACCAACCTAAGCTATCTAACCTAACCAAGCAACGTAACCAAGCTACCTAACCAACCAACCTAAGCAAGCAACCTGAGCAACCAACCTAAGCAACCTAACCTAACCAACCAACCTAACCAAGCTACCTAACCAACCAACCTAAGCAACCAACCTAAGCAACCAACCTAAGCTATCTAACCTAACCAACCAACCTAACCAACCAACCTAACCAACCTAAC
This sequence comes from Procambarus clarkii, assembly GCF_040958095.1. Taxonomy (NCBI): domain Eukaryota; kingdom Metazoa; phylum Arthropoda; class Malacostraca; order Decapoda; family Cambaridae; genus Procambarus; species Procambarus clarkii. Next base: position 48,314,674 of record NC_091165.1, on the reverse strand, counting down.
AAACCAACCTAACTAACCAACCAACCTAACCAACCAACCTAAGCTATCTAATTTAACCAACCAACCTAAGCTATCTAACCTAACCAAGCAACCTAATCAACCAACCTAACCAAGCAACCTAACCAACCAACCTAACCTAACCAACCTAACCTAACCAACCAAACTAACCTAACCTAACCAACCAACCAACCTAACCAACGTAACCAACCAACCAACGTAACCAACCAACCTAACCAACGTAACCAACCAACCTAACCAACGTAACCAACCAACCTAACCAACGTAACCAACCATCCTAACCAACGTGACCAACCAACCTAACCAATGTAATAACGTAACCACCTTAAGTTGGTTAGTACCAACGTAACCAACCTAAGCAACCAACCTAAGCAACCTAACCTAACCAACCAACCTAACCAACCTAACCAAACCAACCTAACCAACCAACCAACCTAACCAACCAACCTAACCAACCAACCAACCTAACTAACCAACCAACGTAACCAATGTAAACTATCTAACCTAACCAACCAATGTAACTAACCTAACCAACCAACCTAAGCTATCTAATCTAACCAAGCAACCTAACCAACCAACCTAACTAACCTAACCAACCAACCTAACCAACCTAACCAACCAACCTAAGCAACCTAACCTAACCAACCTAACCTAACCAACGAACCTAACTAACCAACCAACCAACCTAACCAACCAACCTAACCAACCAACCTAACCAACCAACCTAACCAACCAACCAACCAACCCAACCTAACCTAACCAACCAACCAACCCAACCTAACCTAACCAACCAACCTAAGCAATCTAACCTAACCAACTAACCTAACCAACCAACCTAACCAACCAATCTAACCAACCAACCAACCTATCCAACCTAAGCAATCTAACCTAACCAACTAACCTAACCAACCAACCTAACCAACCAACCTAACCAACCAACCAACCTATCCAACCTAAGCAATCTAACCTAACCAACTAACCTAACCAACCAACCAACCAACCTAAGCAATCTAACCTAACCAACTAACCTAACCAACCAACCTAAGCTATCTAACCTAACCAACCAACCAACCTAACCAACCAACCTAACCTAGCAACCTAACCAACCAACCTAACCAAGGAACCTAACCAACGTAATCTATCTAACCTAACCAACCAACCTAACCAACGTATCCAACCTAACCAACCAACCTAAGCAACCAACCTAAGCAACCTAACCTAACCAACCAACCTAAGCTGTATAACCTAACCAACCAACCTAAGCTATCTAACCTAACTAAGCTATCTAACCTAACCAAGCAACCTAACCAACCAACCTAACCAAACAACCAACCCAACCTAACCAACGTAACCAACCAACCTTAGCTATCCAACCAACCTAACTAACCTAACCAAGCAACCTAACCAACCAACCTAACCAACCAACCAACCTAAGCAATGTAACCTAACCTGAGCAACCTAACCTGAGCAACCTAACCTGAGCAATCTAACCTGAGCAACCTAACCTGAGCAACCTAACCAACGTAACCAACCAACCTAACCAACCAACCTAACCAACGTAACCAACCAACCTTAGCTAACCAACCTTAACTAACCAACCTAACTAACCTAACCTAACCTAACTAGCCCAACTAACCTAACTAGCCCAACTAACCTAACCCAACCAACTAACGTAACCAAGCAACCTAAGCTATCTAACCTAACCAACCAACCTTAGCTAACCAACCTAACTAACCTAACCTAACCTAACTAGCCCAACTAACCTAACCCAACCAACTAACGTAACCAAGCAACCTAAGCTATCTAACCTAACCAACCAACCTTAGCTAACCAACCTTAGCTAACCAACCTTAGCTAACCAACCTAACTAACCTAACCTAACCAACCTAACCTAACCAACCTAACCAACCAATCTAACCAACCAACCTAACCAACCAACCTAACCTAACCAACCAACCTAACCAACCAACCTAACCAACCAATCTAACCAACCAATCTAACCAACCAACCAACCAACCTAACCAACCAACCTAACCAACCAACCAACCAACCTAACCTGAGCAATCTAACCTGAGCAACCTAACCTGAGCAACCTAACCTGAGCAACCTAACCTGAGCAACCTAACCTGAGCAACCTAACCTGAGCAATCTAACCTGAGCAACCTAACCTGAGCAACCTAACCTGAGCAACCTTACCTGAGCAACCTTACCTGAGCAACCTAACCAACGTAACCAACCAACCTAACCAACCAACCAACCTAACCAACCAACCAACCTAACCAACCAACCAACCTAACCAACCAACCAACCTAACCAACCTAACCAACCTAACTATGTAATTATATTATTATTATTATTATATTATTATTATTATATTATTATTATTATTATATATTATATTATTATATTATTATTATTATTATTATATATTATATTATTATTATAGATCCTTATTATATTATCAACTCCCTTCTTATTATCTGACACGAACCGAAGGTTCGTGTCAGAGTCCATGAGTGTCCGTGTGCGTGTCCGTGTGAGTGTCCGTGTCCGTGTATCCATGGGGTTTTGGGTCCAGGAAGCTATTTGTGTCGACCCAAATTGCCTCCCTTCTCCCCACCTGAAATCCAGGTGGATTGAAAGACCTGCCCGAGGTCAGTGGATCCAGGTATCCGTCCGTGACCCCCCGGACTTCAACCCTTCCCCACATTCCAAGGAGTCGGTCAATCAATCTTCGGCTATCCAGAGAATCTATCGAAACTGATGCTCCTACAGGAGGGGACACACAGAGAAATCTGTGCCCTGTACTTGCAACCGTTCCGACAGGCTCGAACGCAGATCTATCCGGATTAGGAACTTGTTCTATCCGACTAGGCCACGCTGGAGTTGCCTTCTGAATCAAATTTGGAACTTGTATTTATATCTCATAGCAAGGTTAGTTAGTGTCTATTTATCAACAGTTGCAATGATTGATATGTGAAGTTGTTAATTTGTGTTGACAGTTAGAAATACCTGACAGCTTTGTTTGATAAGGTTGCAGTCCCGTGAGGCAGTTTTATGAATGAATATTGGAGAATTTAGGCTAACTGACGTGTGTGTGTGTGTGTGTGTGTGTGTGTGTGTGTACTCACCTAGTTGTGTTTGCGGGGGTTGAGCTCTGGCTCTTTGGTCCCGCCTCTCAACCGTCAATCAACAGGTGTACAGATTCCTGAGCCTATTGGGCTCTATCATATCTACACTTGAAACTGTGTATGGAGTCAGCCTCCACCACATCACCTCCTAATGCATTCCATTTGTCAACCACTCTGACACTAAACAAGTTCTTTCAAATATCTCTGTGGCTCATTTGGGCACTCAGTTTCCACCTGTGTCCCCTGTGTCAACCGACTGTCTCACCACTCGGCTGTTAAAGGCTTTGTCTCAGGTTAGTGTGGGTCACCCAGGTGTGGGAGGAGACACAGGTGTGGGTGTTGGTGCAGGTGTGGGAGACCATGTAGGTGTGGAGGACCACAGATACTAGGGGGGGGGGAAATGACGATGATGTGTGAGATGACGGGTGTGGCATGTGATATTGGTACATATGAGACTGGGTGTTTAGAAATATGTGGTTTTGGGGGGTGAGTGAGAGTGAGTGAACTGTGAGGGTGAGAGTGAGTGAACTGTGAGGGTGAGAGTGAGTGACTGTGAGAGAGGGTGAGTGAGAGTGATTGGACTGTAAGAGAGGGTGAGTGAGAGTGAATGGACTGTGAGAAGGGTGAGTGAGTGGGTGGAGGTTGGTGTGAAATGTCACCAGGTGAGAGGGTCCACAGTAGTTTCCCCTCACCCCCTCCCCTTCCCCCTCATCCACCTACACTTTCATCCTCATCCACCTGCCTCTTCACTCCAGGACCCCCCCCCCCCCACACATCTGCCCTTTCCTCATAACTCCTCATCTGCCATCTGAGGCCAGTGGCACTCACCTCCCCCCCCTACATCTGAGTGCCTCACACACACTTGTATGCCGCTAGCAGGTGTGTGTGTGTGTGTGTGTGTGTGTGTGTGACGTGTGTATGAAGCCCTCATGTATGCTGCCCTCACGTCTATGCTTCCCATATGAGTATGCTGCACAGGCACATGTGCAGTCTGCGAGCCTGTGTCACCCACGCTCCTATGCCTCATGACACTCGTGAGGTACACATACACACACACTCATATTTGGCCAACACACTCATGCCGCCCACGTACTCATGCCGCCCATGGACTCATAGCACCGCCAAACCCATGAGTGTTCATCAATAAACACTCGGGCGTAATAGACGCATTCCAGCACATATGTACGCCCGCACATACGTACACCCGCACGTACGTACGTCCGCACATATGTACGCCCACACGTACACACTGGGAAGCATACACGAACCGCCCTCTCAGACCACCTCGGTAGTTATATAAGTATTTGCGATGGTCCGAAAGCATATTACGGTTTCAGTGATAGCCTACTGACAAACAGGGAAATGAACCTTTGTCCTAAACAGAAATTATTCTCAAGTTATACATTTATTGTAATATAAATCCAGACTGGACACCACGAGCGTAGCTCTCATGTAAGTACATTTAGGTAGTTACGCACACACACACATATATGTAAACAAAACACATAGCCTGTTATACAGGAATTGTAGGTTTATATCTACAGATGACTGGAAGGAAGAGAGACCACGTGGTTTAAGCTGTATATATGTTGTTGTTGAGTTAGGGGCGACGACGATCGTGGGATCGGATGCGCCCCGGCGTACCCGTGAAGGGTGAATCGCAGAAAAGCCAGAAGAGGCGAAACGCCAAGCCAAAACGCGAAACGAGTGGCGCCAAGCACTAGAAACTAATATGCCACACGGCAAAGCTACGCACAAAGGGAGAGGCAGAAGCACATAATAGAACAGGGCAAACAAACAGCCAGAAGGGCACACAGCACGTCATAGAGCAAACACACAAGAAATCAGAGCACAAACTTGCCCGGGAACTTGGCCCGCGGGAACCTTACATTGAACGCCTCCCAGAGCACCCATTGCCAAGGGTCTCGTCCATCCACCGGTGACGCCATAACATCCGGAACCGGGGCAACAAACACCTGCAAACTGGGGACCCAGATGGTAGTACTCATGAGGCGAGAAGTCGCCACTCGCCCCCACAGGAAGGGAACTTGCCCCCCACGAAAGCACTCCGGTCCGTCAGAGAGCAGTAACTCGGCAATCTTCGACCAGTGACCCGGTGGCATCACACGCCGGCAACACGTCCCCTAGGGCCCCAACGCGCACCCGCACCACAGGGGTACTCGCGGCCCCGGGCACACCACCAGACGACAGCAGGGAACCCGGACGGCGCGCATCCTTCCGTAACGTCACCACCAGGCCACGCCCAGCACCAGAGTCCACACCATCCCTGGCAGCGGGAGCCACCACCCCCCACTGTGGAGAGTCCCCCGGCGGAGAAAGAACCGAAGGCACGTCCGAGACACAGGCACCAGCACCGGCAGGCACATGAACCTCCGCCACCACGAACCGCGGAGACATCGACGCATCCGTATCCACACTGTCAACATCCGAAGCCCCACAGTCACTGAAGTCACCAACGTCGGCCCAGGAAGAAGACGAACGCCGGGAACGTTTGGGCACCGGCCGGATATCGTCAGAGCCGGTAAGTGACCCAGAAACACGGGTACCACGAGCCGAAGGAACCGATGCCAGGACGGCAGCAGCCTCTACCACAGGGGAACCGGACCACACACAGCAGGAGGCTTCGCAGCCACCCCAGCACCCAGCACATCCGGGACCCGAGTCACGGACACAGGGCCAGGCGCAGCATCAGAAGACGAGGGAGAAGACAGTGACGTCACACAGGGAGCTCCAGGGAGGGCCACGGGAGCAGCTGGGACAGCGACAGGATCAGGCAGACCAACCGACGGTACCTCAAGAACCGGAGGAGGGACGGCAACAACCGGAGGAGGGACGGCAACAACCGGAGGAGGGACGGCAACAACCGGAGGAGGGACGGCAACAACCGGAGGAGGGACGGCAACAACCGGAGGAGGGACGGCAACAACCGGAGGAGGGACGGCAACAACCGGAGGAGGGACGGCAACAACCGGAGGAGGGACGGCAACAACCGGAGGAGGGACGGCAACAACCGGAGGAGGGACGGCAACAACCGGAGGAGGGACGGCAACAACCGGAGGAGGGACGGCAACAACCGGAGGAGGGACGGCAACAACCGGAGGAACGGCAGGCGCAGCCGGGGAAGCTGCAGCAGCAGACGGGACGCGCACCACCTCATCAACATCACCGGAGACTGCCGCCAGAGGGAGCGGCGGGAAATCCTCGTCGCGGAACAAGTTGACAGGAGCAGCAGGGGCCTCAGAGCACCCGGCAGCCTGATGCCCCAACAGGCCACACCGGAAACAGGTACGAGGCTGCCGGCCATAATACACCCGGACGTAGTACCCCATAAGCCGGACAAAAGAAGGTATATCCGACCGCAGGCGCATCCCCAACGTGCGAATGTTTGTACGCCTCCCAGCATACCGCCCCGAGGAGAGCGTGTTCACCCGCACGCTGACAACAGTACCAAAACCCCCGAAGTAACGCCGGAGGAGGTCATCAGGGAACTCCAGGGGCGCACCATGGACACTGACATAAGTCAGGGCACCACTGCGGTCCGAAATCGCCACAGAGCCAGCATCGTCTGGCAACGGCAACGTACGCCCCCCGTACCTACGGAGGAAGTCCCGGTACTCGTCCTCCCCCACGCCCGTAACTAGCTCCACACCGAAAACAGCTTCCACCGGGACACGAAGCATGTCACACATCACCATCTCGATGGTCGGATAACCAGCCTTACAAGTGAACTCCAGGCCCACGGAGTTCACACGCTGAACAGGAGGAAGATGGCCCCCATGTCAGCACTGCCACGTCAACGCAGCCAGGCAGGCAACAAAACTGGTAGGGCAGAGACGCCCACAACACCTGGCGACCAAAACAGTAAACAACTCCAACAGCCACGGAGGGTCGGTAAACGTCCTCACTCCACGGCTGCTAGCAGTCGACCTAAGCTGTATATATAGAACAGATCCACGAGGCTTCCTCCTCTAACAACAACAACAACAACTGCAATCCGAGCCGTTTTCGACACTATAGGCGTCTGAATCCAAACATGAGAAAATCCACATTCTCATAAGAACACTAAGATATAACCACTATTCAAGAAAGACAACATGATCCTAAAGAAAGGAATAATAACTGCACACCGCTAAATATTATCTATAAAAATTAAGAATAGCGTGTCGAAAATATAAATATTTCGTGAATCCGGTGTAGACGGCTACTTGTCTCACGAACACCGGGGGAGACGACGCTAGCCAGAGGTGTAGACGGCTACTTGTCTCACGAACACCGAGGGAGACGACGCTAGCCAGAGGTGTAGACGGCTACTTGTCTCACGAACATCGGGGGAGACGACGCTAGCCAGAGGTGTAGACGGCTACTTGTCTCACGAACACCGGGGGAGACGACGCTAGCCAGAGAGATTGTAAACATTGCCAAGCGAAGACGTCCCTTGTGCTTAAACGAAAGTTTATAAGCCAGAAACTATTAATATTAATTTTGTAACAACTGCTTGTGCCTCGTTATTGGTATTAAGGTGTAGGATTGTTTATAATAATAGAGAAGAGGAGAAGCAGTGACAACAAAAAGCATAAACGCAATGCATCAAGCCTATATTGACGCCTTTACTGTCGCCACCAGTCCGTCTCTGTTTACACCACATAAACCCTAATGTTTACACCACATAAATGCTAATGTTTACACCACATAAATGCTAAAGTTTACACCACAAAATGCTAATGTTTACACCACATAAATCCTAATGTTTACACCACAAAATGCTAATGTTTACACCACATAAATCCTAATGTTTACAACACAAAATGCTAATGTTTACACCACATAAATCCTAATGTTTACACCACATAAATGCTAATGTTTACACCACATAAATCCTAATGTTTACACCACATAAATCCTAATGTTTACACCACAAAATGCTAATGTTTACACCACATAAATCTTAATGTTTACACCACATAAATCCTAATGTTTACACCACAAAATGCTAATGTTTACACCACATAAATCCTAATGTTTACACCACAAAATGCTAATGTTTACACCACAAAATGCTAATGTTTACACCACATAAATCCTAATGTTTACACCACATAAATCCTAATGTTTACACCACATAAATCCTAATGTTTACACCACATAAATCCTAATGTTTACACCACATAAATCCTAATGTTTACACCACATAAATCCTAATGTTTACACCACATAAATCCTAATGTTTACACCACATAAATCCTAATGTTTACACCACATAAATCCTAATGTTTACACCACATAAATCCTAATGTTTACACCACATAAATCCTAATGTTTACACCACATAAATCCTAATGTTTACACCACATTAATCCTAATGTTTACACCACATAAATCCTAATGTTTACACCACATAAATCCTAATGTTTACACCACATAAATGCTAATGTTTACACCACATAAATCCTAATGTTTACACTACAAAATGCTAATGTTTACACCACATAAATCCTAATGTTTACACCACAAAATGCTAATGTTTACACCACATAAATCCTAATGTTTACACCACATAAATGCTAATGTTTACACCACATAAATCCTAATGTTTACACCACATAAATCCTAATGTTTACACCACAAAATGCTAATGTTTACACCACATAAATCCTAATGTTTACACCACATAAATCCTAATGTTTACACCACAAAATGCTAATGTTTACACCACATAAATCCTAATGTTTACACCACAAAATGCTAATGTTTACACCACAAAATGCTAATGTTTACACCACATAAATCCTAATGTTTACACCACATAAATCTTAAATAGTCACAGTTTAGCTTTTTGGAATCCTATTTAATTCTTACCAAAAACACTAACCCCCTAAAAAACAATGAAAGTAGTTAAGACGAGGGCTGTCGAGCCCAAAGTAATCAAAATATAAAATTTAAGCTATTTAAATTTGTGTATATCTATATATATATATATATATATATATATATATATATATATATATATATATATATATATATATATATATATATATATATATATATATATATACTTAGTGATAAATAAGCTAGGCCGAAGCTTATAATAAAAGTGGCAGTACCTAATTACGGCACACATTTGTATTATTATCAAAGAGTGCTAATGCGAGGTTACATTCCAGGCTGGTGAATGGTGTGCACATCAGCCGCTGCAAGTAACCCATTATAACTCCTCTAGAAAGAAGCCTGGTACTCGACACGCCGGTCCTGGCTTCATCAACTACAACAGTTAAGACTCGACCAATTATTGTAATGTTATTTTGTAATTTTTGTATTGGTTTAATTTTTTTATATCGAGGGTAAATACCACATTAATTTTGGTCGTTTGGGTTGACAACCAAAACTCCAGGATAATATAAATATATATATATATATATATATATATATATATATATATATATATATATATATATATATATATATATATATATATATAACTTTAGAACACTTTCCCACCAGGAGACTGTTGCTGTTGTGTTCTAAAGTTGTATACTTGACTCTCGTGTTTAGGAGAGTTATGCCTTATATATATATATATATATATATATATATATATATATATATATATATATATATATATATATATATATATATATATATATTATATATATATATATATATATATTATATATATATATATATATATATATATATTATATATATATATATATATATATATATATATAATATATATATATAATGTATATATATATGTGTGTGTGTGTGTGTGTGTGTGTGTGTGTGTGTGTGTGTGTGTGTGTGTGTGTGTGTGTGTGTGTGTGTGTGTGTGTGTATGTATATGTATCAACAGAAATAGCTTAGTAAACAACTCAGCAGAGACGTAATGATGACTAAGATCTCTTAAGAACAAGAGTAAAGAGAGTGAGAATGGTCGAGGCAGGCATGCCACACCCAGGATAACTCAAGTGTCTAAAGCCAAGATGGTCGGCATATTACTAACTAGGCTAGTCATACTACTAACTAAGGTAGGCATTTGTTGTTACAAGTGTTGTTGTTACAGGTGATGTTGTGGTGGTGGCTGTGTTTGTTGGTACAGCTGTTGTTATTGTTGTGGCTGTGTTTGTTGGTACAGCTGTTGTGGCTGTGTTTGTTGGTACAGCTGTTGTTATTGTTGTGGCTGTGTTTGCTGGTACAGTTGCTGTTGTGGCTGTGTTTGTTGGTACAGCTGTTGTTATTGTTGTGGCTGTGTTTGCTGGTACAGTTGCTGTTGTGGCTGTGTTTGCTGGTACAGATGCTGTTGTGGCTGTGTTTGCTGGTACAGTTGCTGTTGTGGCTGTGTTTGCTGGTACAGTTGCTGTTGTGGCTGTGTTTGTTGGTACAGCTGTTGTGGCTGTGTTTGTTGGTACAGCTGTTGTTATTGTTGTGGCTGTGTTTGCTGGTACAGATGCTGTTGTGGCTGTGTTTGTTGGTACAGCTGTTGTTATTGTTGTGGCTGTGTTTGCTGGTACAGTTGCTGTTGTGACTGTGTTTGCTGGTACAGTTGCTGTTGTGACTGTGTTTGCTGGTACAGATGCTGTTGTGGCTGTGTTTGCTGGTACAGATGCTGTTGTGACTGTGTTTGCTGGTACAGATGCTGTTGTGACTGTGTTTGCTGGTACAGATGCTGTTGTGGCTGTGTTTGCTGGTACAGATGCTGTTGTGGCTGTGTTTGCTGGTACAGTTGCTGTTGTGACTGTGTTTGCTGGTACAGTTGCTGTTGTGGCTGTGTTTGCTGGTTCAGTTGCTGTTGTGGCTGTGTTTGCTGGTACAGATGCTGTTGTGGCTGTGTTTGCTGGTACAGTTGCTGTTGTGGCTGTGTTTGCTGGTACAGTTGCTGTTGTGACTGTGTTTGCTGGTACAGTTGCTGTTGTGACTGTGTTTGCTGGTACAGATGCTGTTGTGGCTGTGTTTGCTGGTACAGTTGCTGTTGTGGCTGTGTTTGCTGGTACAGTTGCTGTTGTGACTGTGTTTGCTGGTACAGATGCTGTTGTGGCTGTGTTTGCTGGTACAGTTGCTGTTGTGACTGTGTTTGCTGGTACAGTTGCTGCTGTGGCTGTGTTTGCTGGTACAGATGCTGTTGTGACTGTGTTTGCTGGTACAGATGCTGTTGTGACTGTGTTTGCTGGTACAGATGCTGGTGTGGCTGTGTTTGCTGGTACAGTTGCTGTTGTGGCTGTGTTTGCTGGTACAGATGCTGTTGTGACTGTGTTTGCTGGTACAGATGCTGTTGTGGCTGTGTTTGCTGGTACAGATGCTGATGTGGCTGTGTTTGCTGGTACACTTGCTGTTGTGACTGTGTTTGCTGGTACAGTTGCTGTTGTGGCTGTGTTTGCTGGTTCAGTTGCTGTTGTGGCTGTGTTTGCTGGTACAGATGCTGTTGTGGCTGTGTTTGCTGGTACAGTTGCTGTTGTGGCTGTGTTTGCTGGTACAGTTGCTGTTGTGACTGTGTTTGCTGGTACAGTTGCTGTTGTGGCTGTGTTTGCTGGTACAGTTGCTGTTGTGACTGTGTTTGCTGGTACAGTTGCTGTTGTGACTGTGTTTGCTGGTACAGTTGCTGTTGTGGCTGTGTTTGCTGGTACAGTTGCTGTTGTGGCTGTGTTTGCTGGTACAGTTGCTGTTGTGACTGTGTTTGCTGGTACAGATGCTGTTGTGACTGTGTTTGCTGGTACAGATGCTGTTTTGGCTGTGTTTGCTGGTACAGATGCTGTTGTGGCTGTGTTTGCTGGTACAGATGCTGTTGTGGCTGTGTTTGCTGGTACAGTTGCTGTTGTGACTGTGTTTGCTGGTACAGTTGCTGTTGTGGCTGTACTTGCTGGTACAGATGCTGATGTGGCTGTACTTGCTGGTACAGATGCTGATGTGGCTGTACTTGCTGGTACAGATGCTGTTGTGGCTGTGTTTGCTGGTACAGATGCTGTTGTGGCTGTGTTTGCTGGTACAGATGCTGTTGTGGCTGTGTTTGCTGGTACAGTTGCTGTTGTGGCTGTGTTTGCTGGTACAGTTGCTGTTGTGACTGTGTTTGCTGGTACAGTTGCTGTTGTGGCTGTGTTTGCTGGTACAGTTGCTGTTGTGGCTGTGTTTGCTGGTACAGTTGCTGTTGTGGCTGTACTTGTTGGTACAGTTGCTGTTGTGACTGTGTTTGCTGGTACAGTTGCTGTTGTGGCTGTGTTTGCTGGTACAGTTGCTGTTGTGACTGTGTTTGCTGGTACAGTTGCTGTTGTGGCTGTGCTTGCTGGTACAGTTGCTGTTGTGGCTGTGCTTGCTGGTACAGATGCTGTTGTGACTGTGTTTGCTGGTACAATTGCTGTTTCATTGTATTGTTGGTGGTGGTGTTGACGCATCAAGTACCTGCTGCTGTCCTTGTATATGTTTTCGTGGTTGTTGTTGCTGTTGGCTATTTTGGGAGTGTTAATGTCCGCATGTGTGTGTGTACTCACCTAGTTGTGCAAAGAGCTCTGGCTCTTTGGCCCCACCTCGCAACTGTTGATCAACCGGTGTATAGATTCCTGAGCCTACTGGGCTTGATTATATTTACATTTGAAACTATGTATAGAGTCTGCCTCCACCACATCACTGCCTAACCTATCTAGGTTTTTGTGTGTGTACTTACGAATGGTTATCTAATAGCCTATTTCGGAATGGGAGTTCCAGCTGTGTTTTGCTCCGCCAACTGGTCGTGATGCACCTCTTACGTTATAATTAACATAATTGTCGTAGTTAATTTAACGTTAATTAACGCCTTACGGGATTGTCGTAGTGGCAGGATTTTTTGTTATCTCCTGGGATATTCCTTCGTGGGTCCCGAGTCTCTTGCTGGCCCACTAAGTGTTACTCATTTCAGTTTTACTCAGTCAGTGGATGAGTGTTTATGACTCACACGGTGGCCTCTGCAAGGTATGGCCCAGTGTGTGTAACAACTTCTTTAACTGCGCTGTTAAATCTCGGTTAAAATCTTATTTGGGTTGAACTCTGTACTGTGTTAGACAGTGTTCCAGTGGTCTGTTTGGGTTGTAAATTAGCCCTGTGTTAGATAATGTTCCCGTGGGTAGATATATATGGCTATTTTAAGGTTATCTGTGATTTCGGGGCTTAACGTCCCCGCGGCTCGGTCCTCGACCAGGCCTCCACCCCCAGGAAGCAGCCCGTAGCAGCTGTCTAACTCCCAGGTACCTATTTACTGCTAGGTAACAGGGGCATCAGGGTGAAAGAAACATTTTGCCCATTTGTCTTTGCCTCCACCGGGGATCGAACCCGGAGCCTCAGGACTATGAATCCAAAGCACAGTCCAACCAGCTGTCAGGCGCCCTATATATAGTAGTGGTAGTTGTGGTGGTTAAGGTTGTGGTTATAGTTGAAATGTTTGTGGTTGTAGTGGTAGTGTTTGTGGTGGTATTGGAATGGTGATGCGGTAGTTGTGGTTGTAATGGTTCTGTTGTGGTAATGTAATGGCAATGATTATCGTGAAGGGTGGTGGTGGTGGTGGTTGCGATAGGGGGTTGTGGTTGTAGTAATGGTAGTGGTTGTGGTGGTATGAAAGTGAATGTTGTTATTGTTCGAGAGAGATCTTAACAGAATAGTAAGTAGGAAGCTGATACGTCACCTAAATAACGCCACAGCGTGCTCCCATCACCGCCAACCCCCACCACCGCGAACCTCGATCTCCGCGAACCTCGATCTCCGCGAACCTCGATCTCCGGGAACCGCGATCTCCGCGAACCGCGATCTCCGCGAACCTCGATCTCCGCGAACCGCGATCTCCGCGAACCGCGATCTCCGCGAACCGCGATCTCCGCGAACCGCGATCTCCGCGAACCTAGTATCATCCATTAACATCCAGGCTGAAGCCTAACATTACCCCTCAACATCGGAGCTGAAGCCTAACATTACCCCTCAACATCGGGGCTGAAGCTTAACATTACCCCTCAACATCGGAGCTGAAGCCTAATATTATCCCTCAACATCGGAGCTGAAGCCTAACATTACCCCTCAACATCGGAGCTGAAACCTAACATTACCCCTCAACATCGGAGCTTAAGCCTAATATTATCCCTCAACATCGGAGCTGAAGCCTAATATTATCCCTCAACATCGGAGCTGAAGCCTAACATTACCCCTCAACATCGGAGCTGAAGCCTAACATTACCCCTCAACATCGGAGCTGAAGCCTAACATTACCCCTCAACATCGGAGCTTAAGCCTAATATTATCCCTCAACATCGGAGCTGAAGCCTAACATTACCCCTCAACATCGGAGCTGAAGCCTAACATTACCCCTCAACATCGGAGCTGAAGCCTAACATTACCCCTCAACATCGGAGCTGAAGCCTAACATTACCCCTCAACATCGGAGCTGAAGCCTAATATTATCCCTCAACATCGGAGCTGAAGCCTAACATTACCCCTCAACATCGGAGCTGAAGCCTAACATTACCCCTCAACATCGAAGCTGAAGCCTAACATTATCCCTCAACATCGGAGCTGAAGCCTAACATTACCCCTCAACATCGGAGCTTAAGCCTAATATTATCCCTCAACATCGGAGCTGAAGCCTAATATTATCCCTCAACATCAGAGCTGAAGCCTAACATTTCCTCTCAACATCGGAGCTGAAGCCTAACATTACCCCTCAACATCAGAGCTGAAGCCTAACATTACCCCTCAACATCGGAGCTGAAGCCTAATATTATCCCTCAACATCAGAGCTGAAGCCTAACATTACCCCTCAACATCGGAGCTGAAGCCTAATATTATCCCTCAACATCGGAGCTGAAGCCTAATATTATCCCTCAACATCAGAGCTGAAGCCTAACATTTCCCCTCAACATCGGAGCTGAAGCCTAACATTACCCCTCAACATCGGAGCTGAAGCCTAATATTATCCCTCAACATCAGAGCTGAAGCCTAACATTACCCCTCAACATCGGAGCTGAAGCCTAATATTATCCCTGAACATCAGAGCTGAAGCCTAACATTTCCCCTCAACATCGGAGCTGAAGCCTAACATTACCCCTCAACATCGGAGCTGAAGCCTAATATTATCCCTCAACATCGGAGCTGAAGCCTAACATTACCCCTCAACATCGGAGCTGAAGCCTAATATTATCCCTCAACATCGGAGCTTAAGCCTAATATTACCCCTCAACATCGGAGCTGAAGCCTAACATTACCCCTCAACATCGGAGCTGAAGCCTAATATTATCCCTCAACATCGGAGCTGAAGCCTAACATTACCCCTCAACATCGGAGCTTAAGCCTAATATTATCCCTCAACATCGGAGCTGAAGCCTAATATTATCCCTCAACATCGGAGCTGAAGCCTAATATAGTACATTGGGAGCAATTCGTTATTATCGGTATTGATGAATATTCTCTTCTTGTACTGATGATTAGTTTGTTCTTGTTACTCTTATCATCATCCTCCTCATCATTGTTTTCTTCGTCATTATCAACCACTTGTTGTTCAACACCTTCCTGTCTTCGATGTCTTAATATTCTCTTCTTCTTCTTCTCTTATTTAATGCAAACGAAGATGTTGAATGTTTCTACAGGTGTAAACGCTGATATAAGGAGAGCACCGTTACGCTGCCTCCTTCGTGTGGTACTGGAGGTCAACGATGGAGGGAAAGTACACCTAATATCCGCCAGGAATTTTCAGAGTTGACGAAGTAACGAAGGAGGTGGACGAACAATGGACCCCAAAGAGCGATGGAATCTCAGCGATGGAGCCAGACGAGATATTCAGCGGTGAAAGTGATGGAGCCAGATGAGTGATGGAGCTGGACAAGGTTTGAAGATTGAGAAATCAGAGCTCTGATGGACTTCTGGTAACAACGTGAGTCCCAAAAAGGTCCAGAAAAGATGTTTTTATCTTCGTAAAACATGGCTTATTGACGTAAAACATTAAACGGGAAACGATACTAAATTTTGAGTACAAAATATAGACCAAATGTATAGGAAATTATGAATTTGAAGCCAGTGATTTCATAAAAGTGGATACAGAAACAATTTGAAATTTCAATGACGAGAGCAAGTAATATATATATATATATATATATATATATATATATATATATATATATATATATATATATATATATATATATATTAGTATATTTTGGTAGCAGTCTTTCCTGTAGACATATATTATTAAATATCATATTATTATTATCTTTCCTTCACTTTAAGAAGGAAAGTGAAAAGCCATGCAACCTCTGAAGAGACAACTTACACATCACCTATACCCCCTATTAGACTATTTTACAGGAACTTCTTTTCCACAGCTCATAAAACGGAGGAAAGGGTCCTGAAAGATTTTGTTAATAGAAACGTTATCCCTACAGACAAAAATCAGAGGATACAACTGACGATTTACTATAAAACCAGAAAAACGGCCAGCCTACTCATGAGAAACTCTCCAGACACAAAACAGAACGCTTTAAAAGAGACTAGCGTCGTCTATGCCTTCAAATGCCCTCTTGGGGACTGTAAGCTCCAAAAAACCCAGTATATAGGCAAGACAACAACATCTCTTTCTAGGCGTTTAACGATGCATAAGCAACAGGGCTCCATTAAGGAACATATAATCTCTTCCCACAACCAAACCATCGCCAGAGAAATCCTAGTAAACAACACAGAAATCATCGATAGATACAGCGATAGCAGGCGGCTTGACGTTTGCGAGGCACTACACATCAAGAAGTCAACACCAGCAATCAACAGCCAATTATTGCACAACTATATTCTACCCACCTCAAGACTCCGCTCCAATATAGAAGCATCAAGAAATATGGACCAATAGGCTTTCTACAAACAATTCTATTCAATATCCATTGTTTCGTGTTCTGTCTTGTGTTGATGAAATTAATACCCTATTAATACTCTTGTTCTGTCTTGTGTTGATGAAATTAATACCCTATTAATGCCACATCTTGTTCTGTCTTGTGTTAATGCCACATCACCCCTTCCACCTCACTCAAATGTAGATATAAAATCGGAGATGCGTAAGTTCTATTCAGTTGTGTATTTGTGAACTAAAGTCTTTGAAAATGTAATAAGTTTTACGAAACGCGCTCGTGTCGCGTCAGACTAGAAATAAAAATGAATTTTGGAGAATTGATTTTTGATTTACCTCCAACAGTGAAAAGAAATGTACGAAAGATTGAGAAAATTCGTGTTAGAATTATTAATCTTACTTTTTCGGTCATATTTAATAATATATATATATATATATATATATATATATATATATATTAGTATATTTTGGTAGCAGTCTTTCCTGTAGACATATATTATTAAATATGACCGAAAAAGTAAGATTAATAATTCTAACACGAATTTTCTCAATCTTTCGTACATTACGCTTCACTGTTGGAGGTAAATCAAAAATCACTTCTCCAAAATTCATTTTTATTTCTAGTCTGACGCGACACGGGCGCGTTTCGTAAAACTTATTACATTTTCAAAGACTTCACAAATACACAACTGATTAGAACGTATCTCTGATTTTATATCTACATTTGAGTGAGGTGGGAAGGGTGATGTGGCATTAACACAAGACAGAACAGGAGGGGATATTAATAGGGTATTAAAAGTATCAACACAAGACAGAACAGAAACAATGGGTATTGAATAGAAGTGTTTGTAGAAAGCCTATTGGTCCATATTTCTTGATGCTTCTATATTGGAGCGGAGTCTTGAGGTGGGTAGAATATAGTTGTGCAATAATTGGCTGTTGATTGCTGGTGTTGACTTCTTGATGTGTAGTGCCTCGCAAACGTCAAGCCGCCTGCTATCGCTGTATCTATCGATGATTTCTGTGTTGTTTACTAGGATTTCTCTGGCGATGGTTTGGTTATGGGAAGAGATTATATGTTCCTTAATGGAGCCCTGTTGCTTATGCATCGTTAAACGCCTAGAAAGAGATGTTGTTGTCTTGCCTATATACTGGGTTTTTTGGAGCTTACAGTCCCCAAGTGGGCATTTGAAGGCATAGACGACATTAGTCTCTTTTAAAGCGTTCTGTTTTGTGTCTGGAGAGTTTCTCATGAGTAGGCTGGCCGTTTTTCTGGTTTTATAGTAAATCGTCAGTTGTATCCTCTGATTTTTGTCTGTAGGGATAACGTTTCTATTAACAATATCTTTCAGGACCCTTTCCTCCGTTTTATGAGCTGTGGAAAAGAAGTTCCTGTAAAATAGTCTAATAGGGGGTATAGGTGTTGTGTTAGTTGTCTCTTCAGAGGTTGCATGGCTTTTCACTTTCCTTCTTATGATGTCTTCGATGAAACCATTGGAGAAGCCGTTATTGACTAGGACCTGCCTTACCCTACAGAGTTCTTCAAAATAATGTGTCTCGAGGTCGAATATGTCGTCCAATAGAATTTCCAACTCTACTTTCCGGGCCATTTCACTCGGTCTGGACATAACATGACAGTTTATGCCCAGATTTAGGAGAGTGACTTGGTCCTCAGTGAGGTTAATTCCTGCAAGGTTCAGGAAGCCATCTCTTGGTCGTGGAATTGCCATAGGTCCTCCATATAATGTTGTTAGTTTCTTGATAATCCTTGAAGAACTCTGTAGGGTAAGGCAGGTCCTAGTCAATAACGGCTTCTCCAATGGTTTCATCGAAGACATCATAAGAAGGAAAGTGAAAAGCCATGCAACCTCTGAAGAGACAACTAACACAACACCTATACCCCCTATTAGACTATTTTACAGGAACTTCTTTTCCACAGCTCATAAAACGGAGGAAAGGGTCCTGAAAGATATTGTTAATAGAAACGTTATCCCTACAGACAAAAATCAGAGGATACAACTGACGATTTACTATAAAACCAGAAAAACGGCCAGCCTACTCATGAGAAACTCTCCAGACACAAAACAGAACGCTTTAAAAGAGACTAATGTCGTCTATGCCTTCAAATGCCCACTTGGGGACTGTAAGCTCCAAAAAACCCAGTATATAGGCAAGACAACAACATCTCTTTCTAGGCGTTTAACGATGCATAAGCAACAGGGCTCCATTAAGGAACATAATCTCTTCCCATAACCAAACCATCGCCAGAGAAATCCTAGTAAACAACACAGAAATCATCGATAGATACAGCGATAGCAGGCGGCTTGACGTTTGCGAGGCACTACACATCAAGAAGTCAACACCAGCAATCAACAGCCAATTATTGCACAACTATATTCTACCCACCTCAAGACTCCGCTCCAATATAGAAGCATCAAGAAATATGGACCAATAGGCTTTCTACAAACACTTCTATTCAATACCCATTGTTTCTGTTCTGTCTTGTGTTGATACTTTTAATACCCTATTAATATCCCCTCCTGTTCTGTCTTGTGTTAATGCCACATCACCCTTCCCACCTCACTCAAATGTAGATATAAAATCAGAGATACGTTCTAATCAGTTGTGTATTTGTGAAGTCTTTGAAAATGTAATAAGTTTTACGAAACGCGCCCGTGTCGCGTCAGACTAGAAATAAAAATGAATTTTGCAGAAGTGATTTTTGATTTACCTCCAACAGTGAAGCGTAATGTACGAAAGATTGAGAAAATTCGTGTTAGAATTATTAATCTTACTTTTTCGGTCATATTTAATAATATATATATATATATATATATATATATATATATATATATATATATATATATATATATATATATATATATAGATGCGCTGACAGTGTTTAGACTTTCCCCACACCATGTCACAGTAGCCTCATGTTCCCTCACACCATACCTCAGAAGCCTAAAATCACAACACTTGTATATCATTTTGAATTTCATGAGTTTGACTTAATAAATAGTTTTATAGGCAAAGATTGTGGGAAAGGTAAGTAGGGAAAGGAGACCACTACATGGAAGAGAGGAATTGACTCTAGTGGGAAGAGAGAGAGAGAGAGAGAGCCAAGGACTTAGCCCATTTTCCTGGCAAATGGTCAAAGATGCAAAGTTACTTATTCTTATCATAAGAGATGTTAAAACGTGTTGAACATGATTGAAATCACTCGGTGTTTCCTCTACTGAGGAATTAATAAGGTCTCTACGCCAGGGCAAGTTGTGTTGGTTTGAGTGGAAATGTTTCTTGGATAATTATAAATTATATGTACATAGGTTTCACGTATTATGGTGAAGAGGTTGTGTGTGTGTTTCTATGTGTATTAGTAAGAGAAATGATGCGATATGCATGATGTGTTGATTGGTAGTTTGTTTGATTGTCGGTGTCTTCGAGTGTGTTGTCTTCGCCGTTTTTAATTAGGGACCTCCACCTAGATTCAGGAAGCTCTGTGTATTTCTTCGTAAGTGGGTTTGCTACGAAGGTTCCTAAGTGCGCCCTAAGAAGATGCTTAGGTGCGATTCAATGAGGTCCACTTAGGAAGAAATTTGTTGGTTCACCTGCGTGCCGATAGAGGTCACTACTGTGTTTCGTTTGGCCAATCAGAGAGCAGCAACATTCTTCATATTGAAGATTTAGCGCTGGCTTATCGGAGCTCTACTGCCTCCTATTTACGTCGAATTTTCTTATAAAATTAGTATATTTCGAAGTAAAACAATGTTTTTTCAACTTTTACAGCCAGCACCGACATTGTAGTAAACAAATATGTTACATTTGTTGTTTACCTACGTAATTCTAAGAGATACTGTGTAGCTGTCCTTGTTGCTCGGAAGATGCGCTGACAATTATTGTATATATTTACTGAATTTACCCAAGGGCCACTAACTATCTAGTGACCTCGAAGAGGACAGAAAGCCGGCGGCTTGTTAAAGGGCCCGCCAATTGTCTTAATGATATTTTTTAGCTTGAATTTGGCATTTACGGCTTCAGCGGGTAGGCGGTTCCATGGGTTTATAGCCCTCTTGGTGGAAAAAAACATCTGTTTTCAGTCCTACTTGAGAGAACACTCTCCAACACTATATCTGTGATTGTCCTGTTATCAGTGACTTGATACCAAATGGTATGAGGTATTTTGAGCTCTGTAATTACTTCATACACTCAGGAATATTGGAAGATATTCTTGTGCTGCACCCAGATTTTGCCAGTGGAGGCTAATAGATCAGCATTAAGTATTTTGTTCTCTCCTAATTCCATGTATGACTGGCCATCCTGTGAGGTGAGGATGTTGGGTGAGCTTGTAGCTGGTTTTTGATCTACACTGTGTGGTCCTTCATACAGAATAGGGAAGCAGCACATTGCTGTGTATACCTAAACATGTTTAAAAATACATTGTTTGAGAGGAGTCTTGTAGAAACTGGTAAGAGTAATTATAATATAATGTTTCCATGATTCAGTGCTTACCTCTTGTGAAAATCGCGAAGAGTTGTTTAGTCAGAGTTTATTTGTTTTTTGTATTGAGGCTGGTATTTTCTAAATTGATTCCATGTACAGTATGTCTAACCATCCTGTGAGATGGGAGTATTAGATAAACTTATAGCTAGTTTTTTATCTACACTGTGTAATATTCCATATAGAATAGGGTAGCAGCACATTGCTGTGTATACATAATCTTCTTAATAAAAAATATCAGTAATAATGATTTTAAATTATAGTTTGTATTATTACAAATACAGTACTGTATTATCCTTATTAAATCATGTTGACCATAGATCATTAAGATCTCATGTTGATATGTAATAGTCATATTTCTTTTGAACTGCTAATCCATGCTAATCATTCATTAAATTGTGCATTATGTCTCAATTTTTCACTTCCTTGGATATACTGTACAGTACAAAAAGATAGGATAAAAATAAACCAGTAATATTTCTTTCATTATATTTTTCATTTAAATAACTGCATCAATATTTTTACAGCTGACAGGATTTGTTTTACCATACAGGTGCATTATTTGTTAAAAAATAATTGGTTTATTGTTACACACAATGGTGCTACATAGCCTTCCCAGCTTGGTGCCTTCTTTTAATACTGATTAAAAAATAAATAGTAAATACATTTTATTCAGGAAATGTACATACAGTTGATTTACAAACATAATGTTGGATTTATAGACAGAGCTAGTACATACAATACCTAAAGTCACTAATACTCATAGCATTTCGGGCAAGGTGTGGGGGAAAAAACACAGACTAAAACTTAATAGTAATCGGGATTAGGTATAAATTGTGTTGAAAGAAGGAATAAAAAATACAAAAAGGGGGGTTAACATAGCATAAATCAGCAATTGCACATGTTGGTGAACAGCGTTGTTTAAAAAATAGCAAGACATGGGTTGACATTTAGGAGGTAAGTTAGGTTAAATGGAGTTAATTAGGCAGTACTTGGTTTAACTCAAACTGGTTGAGAGAGGTACAGCCTTTGACATGATTCGGGAGGTCATTCCACATTCTGGGTCCCTTGATTTGTAGAGCACTTCTAGTTTGGTTACACACAGTCAAATTGTGTAACAGGAAGAGGTCTTGGACACAAATTTGTTCCATGCTAAATGTAGAGGAATCAGCTGAGTATTCCTCAAATAAAATAAGTTGCCTCAGCTTATAAGGTAAATAAAATAAGCATTTCTCAAATAAGTAGCTGCCTCACCTCACTGCCTTACTGCTACATAGCCTTCCCTGCACGATGCCTTCTTTTGATAATTACTTGCTCCACACCCAAATTGTATAACAGGAAGAGGTCTTGGACCCCTACTTCCCTCTCTCTTTTTTAATAGTCTATATAGTCATAATTATAGCTTTAAGTATTTAATGAATAAAGTTTTTGACATTTTTACCCTTCTCCTTACCTAACATCATTTGTGCAGCATATGTTTATTTTATGTCTCACCCAGATTTAATTTCAAAATAAAACCAAACTAAATAAATTAGAAATGGGTATGTATAGCTAAGGTACACCCTTACTACTAGGTGAACAGGGGCATTTGGTGATAGTAAATGATCCCATCAGGCAGAGCTCATCACCTTCTCTCATATTTCATGTTCACCAGTGTTTATTTACTTAATAACTACTGGTATAATATCTTGCTATTATAAAACTAATTCTACTATCATAAAAGACATATTTACTTTAAGTTTCAAGCAGAGAATGCATATATAGCTAACACGAAGGACTCCTCTTCACTAGATTCAATTTTTATAATCTTTTGTTTATGTTCCAAAATCTTAAAATCGATCCCAGTGTTATGTAGTAGAGAAAAATTGAGTTATGTCCAGTTTACGTAAAGCTACGAGTGGTCGAAACCACGCTTAGATCCTGGAATGAACTTACGAAGGTCTTTCAACTTAGTGTAGCTACCTGAATACCGACGTAGCCGCCACGAAGGCGCTAAGAAGGAAAACATTCGTAGCTAAGAAGAAAAACCTTCGTAAGTACCTTCGTGAATCCGGCCCTCGTCTCAAGTGTCACTGAATACGAGTCTAGTGATGATTAGTGTAACCAATATTATCAGGCAGGGCAATTAAGCCTATTCACCTAACAATAATTACAATAATTAGAGATAAGTATTTATACATAAAATACAAAAATCGTTTTGTAATTTTGCCTACAAAAAACGGTCTCCCGCTAATAGTGTTAACGGTGAAGAAAACGTAGGGAAAATAATTGAATATAAGACTTTAATATATAGAATTAACTAGTCGAGTGAGAAATCATTTCTCAAGAAGAGGTGTGGCGAGGTCGCTGGCTGGTATAATCAAAGAAACGCTAATACAAGGTGAAATTATTATATAATACTGCTTTGTGTAATGAGATATTAGAAGACAGGGGCGAGAAAGCTGTTATTTGACATGGAAGAGGCGTGTAGTAGGGGGCAATATATGGAATATGTAGGAGGGAGAGAGAGAGAGAGAGAGAGTGGAGGAAGGCTGTGTATTGTAGTGACTTGTCCCATTCAAATCCAATCGTATCTGCTCATATAATTGTGCGCGGGGGATTATGTTCTGGTATCTTGTCATCTAGTTCATTCTGCGTGCGCGTCGGGCAGATAGCAAGATATCGGTAGGGGCCATGCTGGGGCTCGTACAACCCGTTATCCAGCAGAGATAGTACCACGCTCTGATAACCACCTTCACTCTCACTCAAGCAGCCCAACACTGCCTCATCCCCAGCACACCAACAGCCCGCCCACCACCACACATACACACCTCCACTACCACACATACAGCACGCCCACCACCACACATACAGACCTCCACCACCACACATACAGACCTCCACTACCACACATACAGCACGCCCACCACCACACATACAGACCTTCACTACCACACATACAGCACGCCCACCACCACACATACAGACCTCCACTACCACACATACAGCACGCCCACCACCACACATACAGCACGCCCACCATCACACATACAGACCTCCACTACCACACATACAGCACGCCCACCACCACACATACAGACCTCCACTACCACACATACAGCACGCCCACCATCACACATACAGACCTCCACTACCACACATACTGCACGCCCACCACCACACATACAGACCTCCACTACCACACATACAGCACGCCCACCACCACACATACAGACCTCCACTACCACACATACAGCACGCCCACCACCACACATACAGACCTCCACTACCACACATACAGCACGCCCACCACCACACATACAGACCTCCACTACCACACATACAGCACGCCCACCACCACACATACAGACCTCCACTACCACACATACAGCACGCCCACCATCACACATACAGGCCTCCATTACCACACATACAGCCCACCACCACCACCACACATACAGACCTCCACTATCACACATACAGCACGCCCACCACCACACATACAGGCCTCCACTACCACACATACAGCCCACCACCACCACCACACATACAGACCTCCACTACCACACATACAGCACGCCCACCACCACACATACAGGCCTCCTCTACCACACATACAGCCCACCACCACCACCACACATACAGACCTCCACTACCACACATACAGACCTCCACCACCACACATTCAGGCCTCCAGCACCACACATACAGACCTTTACCACTACACATACAGACCTATACCACCACACATACAGGCCTCCACCACCACACATACAGGCCTCCACCACCACACATACAGACCTCCACCACCACACATACAGACCTCAACCACCACACATACAGACCTCCACCACCACACATACAGACCACCACCACACATACAGACCTCCACCACCACATATACAGACCTCAACCACACATACAGACCTCCACCACCACACATACAGACCTCCACCACCACACATACAGACCTCCACCACCACACATACAGACCTCCACCACCACACATACAGGCCTCCACCACCACACATACAGACCTCCACCACCACACATACAGACCTCCACCACCACACATACAGACCTCCACCACCACACATAGAGACCTCCAACACCACACATACAGACCTCCACCACACATACAGACCTCCACCACACATACAGACCTCCACGACCACACATACAGACCTCCACCACCACACATACAGACCTCCAACACCACACATACAGACCTCCACCACACATACAGACCTCCACCACACATACAGACCTCCACCACACATACATACCTCCACCACCACACATACAGACCTCCACCACCACACATACAGACCTCCACCACCACACATACAGACCTCCACCACCACACATACAGACCCACCAACACCACACATACAGACCTCCACCACCACACATACAGACCTCCACCACCACACATACAGACCTCCACCACCACACATACAGACCTCCACCACCACACATACAGACCTCCACCACCACACATACAGACCTCCATCACCACACATACAGACCTCCACCACCACACATACAGACCTCCACCACACATACAGACCTCCACCACCACACATACAGACCTCCACCACCACACATACAGACCTCCACCACCACACATACAGACCTCCACCACACATACAGACCTCCACCACCACACATACAGACCTCCAACACCACACATACAGACCTCCACCACACATACAGACCTCCACCACCACACATACAGACCTCCACCACCACACATACAGACCTCCACCACCACACATACAGACCTCCACCACCACACATACAGACCTCCACCACCACACATACAGACCTCCACCACCACACATACAGACCTCCACCACACATACAGACCTCCCCCACACACACAGACCTTCACTACCACACATACAGACCTCCACTACCACACATACAGACCTCCCCCACACACACAGACCTCCACTACCACACATACAGACCTCCACTACCACACATACAGACCTCCCCCACACATACAGACCTCCACTACCACACATACAGACCTCCACCACACATACAGACCTCCACCACCACACATACAGACCTCCACCACACATACAGACCTCCCCCACACACACAGACCTCCACTACCACACATACAGGCCTCCACTACCACACATACAGACCTCCACCACACATACAGACCTCCACCACACATACAGACCTCCACTACCACACATACAGACCTCCACCACACATACAGACCTCCACCACCACACATACAGACCTCCACCACACATACAGACCTCCCCCACACACAGACCTCCACTACCACACATACAGACCTCCACTACTACACATACAGACCTCCACCAACACACATACATACCTCCACTACCACACATACAGACCACCACCACCACACATACAGACCTCCACTACCACACATACAGACCTCCACGACCACACATACAGACCTCCACCACCACACATACAGACCTCCACCACCACACATACAGACCACCACCACACATACAGACCACCACCACACATACAGACCTCCCCCACACACACAGACCTCCACTACCACACATACAGACCTCCACTACCACACATACAGACCTCCCCCACACACACAGACCTCCACTACCACACATACAGACCTCCACTACCACACATACAGACCTCCCCCACAAACACAGACCTCCACTACCACACATACAGACCTCCACTACCACACATACAGACCTCCCCCCCACACACAGACCTCCACTACCACACATACAGACCTCCACTACCACACATACAGACCTCCCCCACACACACAGACCTCCACTACCACACATACAGACCTCCACTACCACACCTGGTTAATACCTGGTTGATGGGGTTCTGGGAGTTCTTCTACTCCCCAAGCCCGGCCCGAGGCCAGGCTCGACTTGTGAGAGTTTGGTCCACCAGGCTGTTGCTTGGAGCGGCCCGCAGGGCCACGTACCCACCACAGCCCGGCTGCTCCGGAACTTCTCTTAGAAAACCGTCCAGTTTTCTCTTGAAGATGTCCACGGTTGTTCCGGCAATATTTCTTATGCTCGCTGGGAGGACGTTAAACAACCGCGGACCTCTGATGTTTATACAGTGCTCTCTGATTGTGCCTATGGCACCTCTGCTCTTCACAGGTTCAATCTTGCATTTTCTTCCATATCGTTCACTCCAGTACGTTGTTATTTTACTGTGTAGATTTGGGACCTGACCCTCCAGTATTTTCCAGGTGTATATTATTTGGTATCTCTCTCGTCTCCTTTCTAGAGAGTACATTTGGAGAGCTTTGAGACGATCCCAGTAATTTAGGTGTTTTATCTCGTCTATGCGTGCCGTATATGTTCTCTGTATTCCCTCTATTTCAGCAATCTCTCCTGCTCTGAAGGGGGAAGTGAGTACTGAGCAGTACTCAAGACGGGACAACACAAGTGACTTGAAGAGTACAACCATTGTGATGGGATCCCTGGATTTGAAAGTTCTCGTAATCCATCCGATCATTTTTCTGGCTGACGCAATATTTGCTTGGTTATGCTCCCTAAACGTTAGATCGTCGGACATCATTATTCCCAAATCCTTGACATGCTGTTTTCCTACTATGTGAAGATTCGATTGTGTTTTGTACCCTGTATTATGTTTCAGATCCTCATTTTTGCCGTACCTGAGTACCTGAAATTTATCACTGTTAAACATCATGTTATTTTCTGCTGCCCAATCAAAAACTTTGTTGACATCTGCTTGTAGTTTTTCAATGTCTTCAGCAGAGGTAATTTTCATGCTGATTTTTGTGTCATCTGCAGAGGACGACACGAAGCTGTGACGTGTATTTTTGTCTATATCAGATATGAGAATAAGGAACAGTAGCGGTGCAAGGACTGTACCTTGAGGTACAGAGCTTTTAACATCGCTTGGACTCGATTTTATCTGATTGACTGTTACTCTTTGTGTTCTGTTCGACAGGAAATTGAGTATCCAGCGTCCTACTTTTCCAGTTATTCCATTGACCTCATTTTGTGAGCTATCACCCCATGGTCACATTTGTCGAACGCCTTTGCAAAGTCTGTGTATACAACATCTGCATTTTGCTTTTCTTCTAGGGGCTTCTGTGATTTTGTCATAGTGGTTGAGTAACTGTGACAGACAGGATCTTCCCGCTCTAAATCCATGTTGTCCTGGATTGTGCAATTCATTGTTTTCCATAAAACTAGAAATTTGATTCCTAATCACTCTTTCAAACACTTTTATTATGTGTGATGTTAGTGCAACTGGCCTATAATTTTTTGCCAAGGCTTTACTCCCCCCCCCCCTTGTGCAACGGAGCTATATCTGCAGATTTAAGTGCTACTGGTATCTCCCCTGTATCCAGGCTCTTTCTCCATATTACGCTGAGTGCTCTCGCTACTGGTACTTGACATTTCTTTATGAATATTGAATTCCATGAGTCAGGCCCAGGAGCTGAGTGCATAGGCATATTATCAATTTCTCTTTCAAAGTCTTCCGAGTTTGTGGTAATATCCGTTATATTATCTGCAGCTTGAATGTCATTCATAAAGAAGCTGTCTGGGTCATCAACTTTCATGTTGTTTATTGGTGTGCTAAACATAGCCTCATACTGGCTTCTTAGAATTTCACTAATCTCTTTGTTGTCCTCTGTGTACGTACCTTCATTTGTAATTAACGGTCCAATACTGATCGAGGTTTTAGATTTGGATTTTGCGTATGTGAAAAAATATTTCGGATTTTTCCTTATCTCTTGCATAGCTTTCTGTTCCAATTCCATTTCCTCAGACTCATATGATCGCTTCAACGTTTGTTCTATTTCCTCAATCTCCCTGCTTAGGCTTGTTTTCCTTGCTTGTGATAGTTGTGTCTGCCGAAGCATTTCCGTTATTTTTTTCCTTCTCCTGTACAGTCGTCTGCGTTCTCTTTCTAGAGTGGTCCTCTTTCTGCCCCTCCTCACAGGTACACATACAGACCTCCACCACACATACAGACTCCACCACCACACATACAGACCTCCACCACCACACATACAGACCTCCACCACCACACATACAGACCTCCCCCACACACACAGACCTCCACTACCACACATACAGACCTCCACTACCACACATACAGACCTCCACCACCACACATACAGACCTCCACTACCACACATACAGACCACCACCACCACACATACAGACCTCCACTACCACACATACAGACCTCCACGACCACACATACAGACCTCCACCACCACACATACAGACCTCCACCACCACACATACAGACCACTACCACACATACAGACCACCACCACACATACAGACCTCCCACACACACAGACCTCCACTACCACACATACAGACCTCCACTACCACACATACAGACCTCCACCACCACACACACAGACCTCCACTACCACACATACAGACCTCCACCACCACACATACAGACCTCCACCACCACACATACAGACCTCCACCACCACACATACAGGCCTCCACCACCACACATACAGACCTCCACCATACATAACATACAGACCTCCACCACCACACATACAGACCTCCACCACCACACATACAGACCTCCACCACCACACATACAGACCTCCACCACCACACATACGACCACACCACTACCACACATACAGCCCCACCACCACACATCCAGACCTCCACTACACACATACAGACCCTCCACTAACACACATACAGATCCCCACTACCACACATACAGACCTCCACTACCACACATACAGACCTCCACCACCACACATACAGACCCACCACCACCACACATACAGGCCTCCACTACCTCACATACATACCTCCACCACCACACATACAGACCTCCTTTACCACACATACAGACCTCCACTACCACACATACAGACCTCCACTACCACACATACATACCTCCACCACCACACATACAGACCACCACCACACATACAGACCTCCACTACCACACATACAGACCTCCACTACCACACATACAGGCCTCCACTACCACACATACAGGCCTCCACCACCACACATACAGGCCTCCACCACCACACATACAGACCTCCACCACCACACATACAGACCTCCACCACCACACATACAGACCTCCACCACCACACATACAGACTTCCACCACCACACATACAGACCTCCCCACACACACAGACCTCCACTACCACACATACAGACCTTCACTACCACACATACAGACCTCCACCACCACACACACAGACCTCCACTACCACCATACAGACCTCCACTACCACATATACAGCCTCCACCACCACACATACAGACCTCCACTACCACACATACAGACCACCACCACCACACATACAGACCTCCACTACCACACATACAGACCTCCACTACCACACATACAGGCCTCCACTACCACACATACAGGCCTCCACCACCACACATACAGACCTCCACCACCACACATACAGACCTCCACCACCACACATACAGACCTCCACCACCACACATACAGACTTCCACCACCACACATACAGACTTCCACCACACATACAGACCTCCCCACACACACAGACCTCCACTACCACACATACAGACCTTCACTACCACACATACAGACCTCCACCACCACACACACAGACCTCCACTACCACACATACAGACCCCACTACCACACATACAGACCTCCACGACCACACATACAGACCTCCACCACCACACATACAGACCTCCACACCACACATACAGACCACCACCACACATACAGACCACCACCACACATACAGACCTCCCCCACACACACAGACCTCCACTACCACACATACAGACCTCCACTACCACACATACAGACCTCCCCCACACACAGACCTCCACTACCACACATACAGACCTCCACTACCACACATACAGACCCACCACACATACAGACCTCCCCCACACACACAGACCTCCACTACCACGCATACAGACCTCCACTACCACACATACAGACCTCCACTACCACACATACAGACCTCCACTACCACATACAGACCTCCACCACCACACATACAGACCTCCACCACCACACATACAGACCTCCACCACCACACATACAGACCTCCCCCACCACACACAGACCTCCACTACCACACATAGAGATCTCCACCACACATACAGACCTCCACCACACATACAGACCACCACCACCACACATACAGGCCTCCACCACCACACATACAGACCTCCACCATACATAACATACAGACCTCCACCACCACACATACAGACCTCCACCACACACATAGAGACCTCCATCACCACACATACAGACCTCCACCACCACACATACAGACCACCACTACCACACATACAGACCCACCACCACACATCCAGACCTCCACCACCACACATACAGACCTCCACCACCACACATACAGACCTCCCCACACACACAGACCTCCACTACCACACATACAGACCTCCACTACCACACATACAGACCTCCACCACCACACATACAGACCTCCACTACCACACATACAGACCACCACCACCACACATACAGACCTCCACTACCACACATACAGACCTCCACGACCACACATACAGACCTCCACCACCACACATACAGACCTCCACCACCACACATACAGACCTACCACACATACAGACCACCACCACACATACAGACCTCCCCCACACACAGACCTCCACTACCACACATACAGACCTCCACTACCACACATACAGACCTCCACCACCACACACACAGACCTCCACTACCACACATACAGACCTCCACCACCACACATACAGACCTCCACCACACATACAGACCACCACCACCACACATACAGGCCTCCACCACCACACATACAGACCTCCACCATACATAACATACAGACCTCCACCACCACACATACAGACCTCCACCACCACACATACAGACCTCCACCACCACACATACAGACCTCCACCACCACACATACAGACCACCACTACCACACATACAGCCCCACCACCACACATCCAGACCTCCACTACCACACATACAGACCCTCCACTAACACACATACAGATCCACCACTACCACACATACAGACCTCCACTACCACACATACAGACCTCCACCACCACACATACAGACCCACCACCACCACACATACAGGCCTCCACTACCTCACATACATACCTCCACCACCACACATACAGACCTCCTTTACCACACATACAGACCTCCACTACCACACATACAGACCTCCACTACCACACATACATACCTCCACCACCACACATACAGACCACCACCACACATACAGACCTCCACTACCACACATACAGACCTCCACTACCACACATACAGGCCTCCACTACCACACATACAGGCCTCCACCACCACACATACAGGCCTCCACCACCACACATACAGACCTCCACCACCACACATACAGACCTCCACCACCACAACATACAGACCTCCACCACCACACATACAGACTTCCACCACCACACATACAGACCTCCCCCACACACACAGACCTCCACTACCACACATACAGACCTTCACTACCACACATACAGACCTCCACCACCACACACACAGACCTCCACTACCACACATACAGACCTCCACTACCACATATACAGCCTCCACCACCACACATACAGACCTCCACTACCACACATACAGACCACCACCACCACACATACAGACCTCCACTACCACACATACAGACCTCCACTACCACACATACAGGCCTCCACTACCACACATACAGGCCTCCACCACCACACATACAGACCTCCACCACCACACATACAGACCTCCACCACCACACATACAGACCTCCACCACCACACATACAGACTTCCACCACCACCATACAGACTTCCACCACATACAGACCTCCCCCACACACACAGACCTCCACTACCACACATACAGACCTTCACTACCACACATACAGACCTCCACCACCACACACAGACCTCCACTACCACACATACAGACCTCCACTACCACACATACAGACCTCCACGACCACACATACAGACCTCCACCACCACACATACAGACCTCCACCACCACACATACAGACCACCACCACACATACAGACCACCACCACACATACAGACCTCCCCCACACACACAGACCTCCACTACCACACATACAGACCTCCACTACCACACATACAGACCTCCCCCACACACACAGACCTCCACTACCACACATACAGACCTCCACTACCACACATACAGACCACCACCACACATACAGACCTCCCCCACACACACAGACCTCCACTACCACGCATACAGACCTCCACTACCACACATACAGACCTCCACTACCACACATACAGACCTCCACTACCACACATACAGACCTCCACCACCACAACAGACCTCCACCACACACATACAGACCTCCACCACCACACATACAGACCTCCCCACACACACAGACCTCCACTACCACACATAGAGATCTCCACCACCACACATACAGACCTCCACCACACATACAGACCACCCCACCACACATACAGGCTCCACCACCACACATACAGACCTCCACCATACATAACATACAGACCTCCACCACCACATACAGACCTCCACCACCACACATAGAGACCTCCATCACCACACATACAGACCTCCACCACCACACATACAGACCACCACTACCACACATACAGACCCACCACCACACATCCAGACCTCCACCACCACATATACAGACCACCACCACACATACAGACCTCCACTACCACACATACAGACCCTCCACTAACACACATACAGATCCACCACTACCACACATACAGACCTCCACCACCACACATACAGACCTCCACCACCACACATACAGACCCACCACCATCACACATACAGGCCTCCACTACCACACATACATACCTCCACCACCACACATACGACCTCCTTACCACACATACAGACCTCCACTACCACACATACAGACCTCCACTACCACACATACATACCTCCACCACCACACATACAGACTCCACCACACATACAGACCTCCACTACCACACATACAGACCTCCATACCACACATACAGGCCTCCACTACCACACATACAGACCTCCACCACCACACATACAGACCTCCACCACCACACATACAGACCTCCACCCCACACATACAGACCTCCACCACCACACATACAGACCTCCCCACACACACAGACCTCCACTACCACACATACAGACCTCACTACCACACATACAGCCCTCCACCACCACACATACAGACCTCCACTATCACACATACAGACCACCACCACCACACATACAGACCTCACTACCACACATACAGACCTCCACGACCACACATACAGACCTCCACCACCACACATACAGCCTCCACCACCACACATACAGACCACTACCACACATACAGACCACCACCACACATACAGACCTCCCCCACACACACAGACCTCCACTACACACACATACAGACCTCCACTACCACACATACAGACCTCCACCACCACACACACAGACCTCCACTACCACATACAGACCTCCACCACCACACATACAGACCTCCACCACACATACAGACCACCACCACCACACATACAGGCCTCCACCACCACACATACAGACCTCCCCATACATAACATACAGACCTCCACCACCACACATACAGACCTCCACCACCACACATACAGACCTCCACCACCACACATACAGACCTCCACCACCACACATACAGACCACCACTACCACACATACAGACCCACCACCACACATCCAGACCTCCACTACCACACATACAGACCCTCCACTAACACACATACAGATCACCACTACCACACATACAGACCTCCACTACCACACATACAGACCTCCACCACCACACATACAGACCCACCACCACCACACATACAGGCCTCCACTACCACACATACATACCTCCACCACCACACATACAGACCTCCTTTACAACACATACAGACCTCCCTACCACACATACAGACCTCCACTACCACACATACATACCTCCACCACCACACATACTGACCACCACCCACATACAGACCTCCACTACCACACATACAGACCTCCACTACCACACATACAGGCTCTCCACAACCACACATACAGGCCTCCACCCACACATACAGACCTCCACCACCACACATACAGACCTCCACCACCACACATACAGACCTCCACCACCACACATACAGACTTCCACCACCACACATACAGACTTCCACCACACATACAGACCTCCCCCACACCACAGACCTTTACTACCACACATACAGACCTTCACTACCACACATACAGACCTCCACCACCACACACACAGACCTCCACTACCACACACATACAGACCTCCCCACACACACAGACCTCCACTACCACACATACAGACCTCCACTACACACATACAGCCCTCCACCACCACATACAGACCTCCACTATCACACATACAGACCACCACCACCACACATACAGACCTCCACTACCACACATACAGACCTCCACGACCACACATACAGACCTCCACCACCACATACAGACCTCCACCACCACACATACAGACCACTACCACACATACAGACCACCACCACACATACAGACCTCCCCCACACACACAGACCTCCACTACCACACACATACAGACCTCCACTACCACACATACAGACCTCCACCACCACACACACAGACCCCACTACCACACATACAACCTCCACCACCACACATACAGACCTCCACACATACAGACCACCACACCACACATACAGCCTCCACCACCACACATACAGACCTCCACCTACATAACATACAGACCCCCACCACCACACATACAGACCTCCACCACACATACAGACCTCCACCACCACACATACAGACCTCCACCCCCACACATACAGACACCACTACCAACATACAGACCCACCACCACACATCCAGACCTCCACTACCACACATACAGACCCTCCACTAACACACATACAGATCCACCACTACCACATACAGACCTCCACTACCACACATACAGACCTCCACACCACACATACAGACCCACCACCACCACACATACAGCCTCCACTACCACACATACATACCTCCACCACCACACATACAGACCTCCTTTACCACACATACAGACCTCCACTACACACATACAGACCTCCACTACCACACATACATACCTCCACCACCACACATACTGACCACCACCACCACATACAGACCTCCACTACCACACATACAGACCTCCACTACCACACATACAGGCCTCCACCAACCACACATACAGGCCTCCACCACCACACATACAGACCTCCACCACCACACATACAGACCTCCACCACCACACATACAGACCTCCACCACCACACATACAGACTTCCACCACCACACATACAGACTTCACACCACACATACAGACCTCCCCCCACACACAGACCTCCACTACCACACATACAGACCTTCACTACCACACATACAGACCTCCACCACCACACACACAGACCTCCACTACCACACATACAGACCTCCACTACCACACATACAGACCTCCACGACCACACATACAGACCTCCACCACCACACATACAGACCTCCACCACCACACATACAGACCACCACCACACATACAGACCACCACCACACATACAGACCTCCCCCCCCCCACACACGCCCTCCACTACCACACATACAGACCTCCACTACACACATACAGACCCTCCCCCACACACACAGACCTCCACTACCACACATACAGACCTCCACTACCACACATACAGACCACCACCACACATACAGACCTCCCCCACACACACTGACCTCCACTACCACGCATACAGACCTCCACTACCACACATACAGACCTCCACTACCACACATACAGACCTCCACTACCACATACAGACCTCCACCACCACACATACAGACCTCCACCACCACACATACAGACCTCCACCACCACACATACAGACCTCCCCCACAACACACAGACCTCCACTACCACACATACAGATCTCCACCACACACATACAGACCTCCACCACACATACAGACCACCACCACCACACATACAGGCCTCCACCACCACACATACAGACCTCCCACCATACATACATACAGACCTCCACCACACACATACAGACCTCCACCACCACACATAGAGACCTCCATCACCACACATACAGACCTCCACCACCACACATACAGACCACCACTACCACACATACAGACCCACCACCACACATCAGACCTCCACCACACATATACAGACCCCACCACACATACAGACCTCACTACCACACATACAGACCCTCCACTAACACACATACAGATCCACCACTACCACATACAGACCTCCACCACCACACATACAGACCTCCACCACCACACATACAGACCCACCACCATCACACATACAGGCCTCCACTACCACACATACATACCTCCACCACCACACATACAGACCTCCTTTACCACACATACAGACCTCCACTACCACACATACAGACCTCCACTACCACACATACATACCTCCACCACCACACATACAGACCACCACCACACATACAGACCTCCACTACCACACATACAGACCTCCATACCACACATACAGGCCTCCACTCCACACATACAGGCCTCCACTACCGCACATACAGACCTCCACTACCACACATACAGACCTCCACTACTCACATACAGACCTCCACCACCACACATACAGACGTCCCTACCACACATACAGACCTCCACCACCACACATACAGACCTCCACTACCACACATACAGACCTCCACTACCACATACAGACCTCCACTACCACACATACAGATCCACCACTACCACACATACAGACCTCCACCACATACATACAGACCTCCACTACCACACATACAGCCTCCACCACCACACATACAGATCCACCACTACCTCACATACAGACCTCCACCACCACACATACAGACCTCCACTACCACACATACAGACCTCCACCACTACCACACATACAGACCTCCACCACCACACATACAGACCTCCACTACCACACATACAGACCTCCACTACCACACATACAATCCACCACTACACACATACAGACCTCCACCACCACACATACAGACCTCCACTACCACACATACAGGCCTCCACCACCACACAGACAGATCCACCACTACCACACATACAGACCTCCACCACCACACATACAGACCTCCACTACCACACATACAGACCTCCACTACCACCCATACAGATCCACCACTACCACACATACAGACTCCACTACCACACATACAGACCTCCACTACCAACATACAGACCTCCACTACCCCACTTACAGCCTCCACCACCACACATACAGATCCACCACTACCACATACAGATCCACCACTACCACACATCAGACCTCCATTACCACACATACAGGCCTCCACCACCACACATACAGGCCTCCACCACCACACATACAGGCCTCCACCACCACACATTCAGGCCTCACTACCACACATACAGACCACCACCACCACACATACAGACTCCACCACCACACATACAGACCACCACCACCACATATACAGACCTCCACCACCACACATACAGACTCCACCACCAACATACAGACCTCCACCACCACACATACAGACCTCCACTAACACATACAGACCCACCACTACCACACATACAGGCCTCCACTACCCACATACAGACCACCACTACCACACATACACACCTCCACTACCACACATACACACCCATCACTACCACACATACAGACCCCACTACCAACATACAGACCCACCACTGCCACACATACAGGCCTCCACTACCACACATACAGGCCTCCTCTACCGCACATACAGACCTCCACTACCACACATACAGACCACACCACCACACATACAGACCCACCACCACCACACATACAGGCCTCCACTACCACACATACAGACCTCCACTACCACACATACAGGCCTCCACTACCACACATACAGGCCTCCACCACCACACATACAGACCCACCACCACCACACATTCAGACCCACCACCACACATACAGACCTCCACTACCAAACATACAGACCTCCACTACCACACAACAGACCTCCACTACCACACATAACAGACCTCCAGTACCACACATACAGACCTCCACTACACACATACAGACCTCCACTACCACACATACAGACCTCCACTACCACACATACAGACCTCCACCACCACACATACAGACCTCCACCACCACACATACAGACCTCCACCCACACATACAGACCCACCACCACCACATACAGCCTCCACTACAACACATACAGACTCACTACCACACATACAGACCTCCACTACCACACATACAGACGTCCTCACCGCACATACAGACCCTCCACCACCACACATACAGGCCTCCACCACCACACATACAGGCCTCCACAACCACACATGCAGACCACACCACCACCACACTACAGAAACACCACCACCACACATACAGACCACCACCACTCATACAGACTCCACCATACATACAGCCCTCCACTACCACACATACAGACCTCCACTACCACACATACAGACCTCCACTACCACACATACAGGCCTCCACTACCACACATACAGACCTCTACCACCACACATACAGGCCCTCCACTACCACACATACAGTCCCCCACCACCACACATACAGTCCTCCACTACACACATACAGACCTCCACCACCACACATACAGACCTCCACTACCACACATACAGCACTCCACCACCACACA
This sequence comes from Procambarus clarkii, assembly GCF_040958095.1. Classification (NCBI taxonomy): domain Eukaryota; kingdom Metazoa; phylum Arthropoda; class Malacostraca; order Decapoda; family Cambaridae; genus Procambarus; species Procambarus clarkii. The sequence continues at coordinate 48,274,444 of NC_091165.1, read as the reverse complement.
TACAGACCCCTACTACCACACATACAGGCCTCCACTACCACACATACAGCCTCCACTACCACACATACAGGCCTCCACTACCACATATACAGGACCTCCACTACCACATATACAGGCCTCCACTACCACACATCAGACCACCACTAACACACATACAGACTCCACCACCACACATACAGACCACCGCTACCACACATACAGACCTCCACCACCACACTACAGGCCTCCACTACCACACATATATAGCCCTCCACCACCACACATACAGACCTCCACCACCACACATACAGACCTCCACCACCACACATACAGACCACCACCACCACATACAGACCTCCACCACCACACATACAGACCTCCACCACCACACATACAGACCTCCACCACCACACATACAGACCCCACCACCACACATACAGACCTCCACTACTACACATACAGACCTCCACCACCACACATACAGACCTCCACCACCACACATACAGACCCACCACACCACACAGACCCACCACTACCACACATACAGACCTCCACCACCACCATACAGACACCGCTACCACACATACAGACCTCCACCACCACACATAACAGACCCATCACCACACATACAGACCTCCACCACCACACATACAGACCTCCACCACCACACATAAGACAGACCCACCACTACCCACATACAGACCGACCACTACCACACATACAGACCTCCCACTACCACACATACAGACCTCCACCACCACACATACAGACCCACCACTACCACACATACAGACCCCACCACTACCACACATACAGACCTCCACCACCACACATACAGACCCACCACCACCACACATACAGACCTCCACCACCACAATACAGACCCACCACTACCACACATACAGACCCACCACTACCACACATACAGCCCTCCACCACCACACATACAGCCCTCCACTACCACACATACAGGCCTCCCACACGCACATACAGACCTCCACCAACCACACATACAGACCTCCCCACCACATATACAGACCGCCACACCACACATACAGACCTCCACCACCACACATACAGACCCACCACCACACATACAGACCTTCCACCACCACACATACAGACTCCACACCACACATACAGACCCACCACTACCA